>NW_009196969.1:643-111530 GCF_000690835.1 Fulmarus glacialis | reverse complement strand
CAAAAAAAAAAAAAACATTGTTGAAAAAGTCCCCTACTCAGCCTGGGAGGGAAAGTTTGTGTATCAATCTAGTTTTATAATAGTGTAATTTAGTGTCTAGGCCCGGGCTCTGGTGGTGATATTGTACTGCAATGAATGAGACAGAGGACTCCAGGCTGAGCAAGAGCTCGAGGACCCGGCTGGCTCTATTCAGGCCAAACTAATCGGCTTCAGCTCAGCTCTCCGCCAAAGCTCCCCTCTCAGTAGTGGGTTTTTCTCTGGGTTTTTGTTACTGTTTCTTAAAGAGCTCAGCTGGCTGCTGAGGCTGAAAAGAATCAAATTATTAAAGATTTTGTGGAAAATCCAGTGAGAATGGGCCCATGCAAGAATAATAGCATTGTGCCACCATGGGCCATTCCCAGCTTCCAGTCGGGAGAAATTGTCAACTCTGTCTTTGTTTTCTTAACCCTTTCAATGGAAACAAAATAATATTTAGCTCAGCACAAAATACCTTCTTTTTCATTTCTAATCCTTTCAGGTTCTTTTTTTTTTTTTTTTTTTTTTTCCCCCCTTCTCCTCCTCCTCCTCTTCCTCCCTCCCTGCCTCCCTCTCTCTTTCTGTCTCCCCCTCTCCCTCCTTTTGTTGGCTGTCCTCTGAAATACATTTATATACCTCATACATTCCCCTTTTCCTTGCCAGTTGGCCAGAGGGGCATCTGTTATCAGGAAAGCCCCTTCTTTTTTAAACAGGATGTAAAATGGGTGATTAAATCCTTTATTAACAGTCACCACCAGAAAAGGGAAGAGGAAAGGGAAACATTTTCTTTCAAGCTTCTATTTTTAACATTTATTAGCAGTTAATAAATCATTAGTATGTTGTACAATGAGCTGGCTATATAATGTGTCATGTTTTTAAATGTCTATACATTTTAAATTTAGAAAAGTATTTAATTGGGGCATTGTAATATCGTTAAAGTACAAAAAGAAAATGTTTGTCCATCCTCAATCCATCAGGGTAGAGACAGACAAGCAATTTAATCACTCTCCTCCTCTTTTATTTAGAGACTGAGTAACCTTCCATTTGTGAGCTATATCTGTTCTTGGCTCTTTCTCCTCTGCGTGCACCGATCCTAAACGCGTCGAGAAGCAGCATTGTCTCGGTGATAGGAGGAAAAGGTCCCCGGCCGTGGCGTGGATGTCGAACCTGGCTGGACTGCAGGTCTCTCCAGGTTTCAGAGCAACTGGTCGCAGGGAGCTTGGCTGCACCCCATCTTTGCAGGGGGGACAAAAGCCCACGGGCATGGCTTCTTTGTGCAGGGAAGGCAAAGCCGCTGCCACCTTTTCAAGGTTTTCTCAGGGATGGAGCAGAAGAAAAAGAAGGGGTAGAAAAAATATAAAAATTGTCAAAACAAACCCCCTCCATACCAACCGGCTGGCACCAGGGATGGGGTGACAAAGCATGATGCCGGATCTGCTCCTGGTGTAAACTTGACGCCAGCAGAGTTAGGCGGAGGTAAACCGGACAAGCCCGTAACCCACCGAGTTATATGTTGATAGCAAGCCCGGTATTAGGGTATGGGGGTGAAAATTAAGGGACAAAAGGGTACTCACTCTGTCCCATTGTGGGTGATCCCTCTAATCAGGATATTCTGCCTCAACTTTGCTCCGCTCTAACCTATTGACAAGAGAACTAGGTCATCTTGGTGAATAGGGTAGATTTTCTGCTGCCTCAGTGTCTTTGAGGCTGGAAGGGATTGTGTGTTCAGTGTTACAAACAGACCTTCTGTCTTTATTTCCCAACCAGCAGCGCTCTGCTTAACAAGGAGAACTGGACCAGCCATTTTTCCCGTAACAAATGGAGGGTCCCATCCAAGCCGTCCTTGCCAGTTGGCTTTCAGACAGGGGAAGCTTATTCATGTTTTTAGACCTCAGCCAAGTTCAGTCGGAAGCCTGAGATGTTTTAAACTGGGGGAAAGGCGGGGGTATCCAGGGCTCCCTTGCCAGCTAGGAAGAGGGAGGCGTTGCATTATTTCGGTATTTTCTTGAGTTGGGTCTTTTTTTTGTGCACTCCCAGGGATAGAGTTGTCTCTCTCTAGCCCTGGCATAATGCTGGCTTGGGACGGAGGTGCACAAGGACTTTTTTTGTTCTCCTGGCACTCCTCAAGAGGACAAGTCCACCCCTGCTTGCTTGAATCACCTACAATGGTGGGAGAAGAACGGAGGATGTGCTCTGAAGTTGCTGGTGATGAGGGATCTCACAGGTGAGTCACCGCCAGTGTAGGTGGATATTACACTACAGTCCAAGACACTAAAATGTCTTGTGATGAGCCAGACACAGAGAAGCTGTTGATTACTTTCCTTTGGAGAAGATGCTTATTCCCCATCCCACCCTAGGATGTTTCCTCTTCAGCTGCCTGCTTTGGGGAAGGATGGAGCATCATCAAGCTTTCCATCTGAGAACATGGTGCACTGTCCCAGAAAACCACTTGCACCACCTTTGTGTAATGTTGCTCCTGGCCCTTTTCAAGTGTAAAAACATCCTTGGATCTTTCAGGGTAAATGATAAGAATATTCCCTTCTAAGGAATAGAACTACCCTATCCTAGAGTTCCCATAGACATTAGCTCATGGCCTTACACCCCTTTTCCTAGTTAGCCTAACCTGATCTCCATTACTGTGAATGAGTGGCTGGTGTCCTGGATCCTTCTCTGTCCGTTTTCAGGCATCATACAGAAATGTCACCTATACCTCGCTGAACAGCCACCTCCTGTGGATATGCAAGAGAGAGTACCCTGCACCATCCACCCATGGTGATCCCCACTCCTGACCCCACAGCCACGCCTCAGCACCCCCTTTCAGGACATCTGAGATCAGGATGAAAGGGGAACGTTTGGATGGGACTAAGCATGGATGACTGACACGACAGTGTCTGGTGAAGCAAAACCTTCTCGAGAACATACCTCATCCTGGTGATACCCAGCCTTCCCCTTCACAAGCTTGGAGATCAGATAAGGAGGGTCAGCAAGAGAAGGGATCCTTCTCAGTGTCCTGTTTCTTGTGGTCATCTCTAGCTGTCCTCTTTTGTCTGCTCTTGGAGACAAGTTTTGGGGCTCAGGGGACTTTTTGTCTGATCCATTAGACCTGTTCTCAAGCTGTAGGATGCTCATATACTACTACAGCCGGTGCTGAAGATATTGTAATACAGAAGACAATGTGTCCTAAACTTGGCTATATGCCTGGATTAGAAATTAAAGGCAAATAAGGCAACCTAAGCTCTGGAACTGCATCAAAGGCAAATCCAGGCTAAATGGGAAGGATCCAATTTCACAGTTAAGTTTGTTAAATAGGTGGGTGGTTGTTGGCGGTGGTGCGCATGTCCCTTTATTAACAATTTAAAAATGAAAGGTCCCCGCCTGGAGATAACTGGAGAATCAGACCTTTTTCTGGCTGCCTTGCCACAAGTAATGCTTACTCATGCAAGGTTCCTACTAAAATCAACAGAGCTGCTCGCATGCACAAGGGCTGTCCTGGATAAACAGAAGATAACGGCAAAGATGATGGGAAAATTGCAAGGACGGCAAGAGATGCTTGGCAGACCCAGCACAGCAGCAAATAATCTGACAAATCTAGCTCTTTCTTCTTCACTTGTGAGCAGTCTGCAAGCAAATAATTCCCAGCCAGAAATGATTCAGCTGTTCATTCATGCAAATATGTTTTTTTTTTAATTTTGGATGGCTTCTGAATTTTGCTGGAATAAATTATACTTCAGCACGTACCCCTTGCACAGAGCCTCTGACTGCTTTCCCTGAAGTGCACACCAATTAAGGATGACAATTTGCAGAAGAGAATTTGACAGACTATTTTTTTGGTGCAAATCGTAATGTCATCATTAATGGGTAATCGTGAAAGCAAGAGTTTGTAGAGCTTCCACTGACACCATTGTGATGCGTATTTCGCTTACAGATTGCTCTTTGCAATGTGAAAAAAAGGCTCTGTATAACCTTAGAAAAAGTTTAATAGTTTCATTCAAAGACTCTTGCATATGTTTGTTTGCAGTGTTCGCTGGGCATGAATTATAAAAGGTGCCTCCTCTACCTACATCAACATCAGGATGAACAAATATGATGACGAATAAGTCACTTGTGCCACCTTTTGTATATATCTTTGTGTGCAATGTTGAATTATTACTACCTTTTGGCTGATTTTTTTCTTACTTATGGTAATTTATGACTACACTGCAGACCTTTTATGTCTGGACTTTTCCTAGTGTTCCCGTTCTCAGCCATGTGATAAATTAGTTGAAAAGAAACAAAACCTCTTCCCTGGATTTTTAGTACTCAGCACCAGGTTTGAGAAAAATCCCCACGAGGACTCAGAAATAAGAAAATACATTACATGAATCCAGCATGAACTATTTCTAAGACGTCATGATTTTTAAACAGATCTCATCATTTTAGCGGGGAAATGACTGGAGAGGCTGGGCTGCTTGGCAAGGGCAGTGCTGTGGTATGCTACATGAAGTGGTCCTGTAAACAAAAGGAGGTAATTAAAATACATTTGCCAGAAAAGAGCCCAGATTTCCCATGCAACGTGCAATACTCTCTACACAGCAGAGCTTTTCCTTTCTGCACTCCCCTCAGCTCCTTGGTTTTATCATCTCTCAGTCAGAGGCAAGCAAGACAATAGTCATTCTTTGAGAAATTCACTACAGGGGATATGAAGCTAAGGTCTGTGGTGCCAGTTTTACATCTCCTTAGGACTTGTCTTCATGGCAAATGTGACCAGAATAGCTATTTTAGAATTAGCCTTCTGTGGTGCCACTATTCCAGGGGAAAGAGATTTTATTCCAGATGAACTACCCTGTTTAGGAAAGCACTTGTTATTTTGCAACTAAAATGCGTATGCGTAGAGCAGCACATGGCAATGTACAGAGATACCTGATGTAAGGAGGATCAGAAGCAATATGGCCACATTAATGCCATGCTCAGATGAGGCTCTTATCTGCAGCATCATGTAGTTACATGCACCCAGCAAAAATAGAGTATTCCTCATTAAAATGCAGTTGCCTAAAAGTACATTGGCCAGTGTGAGCTGGCCACCTTGTCTCTCTCTACAGTTAATGGGGTGAGAGGATCCTCCAGAAGGCTGTTGGTCTCAGCCATCTTAGGTATCTGAGGGTGGGCAAACTGCTTTGTGTAGGCATTTGCCTCTCTGCTGATGAGAAAGGAAGCCAAAATTCAGAGCTTAGTCTCGACACAGATTAGCAAAAGTGATGATGAAACAAATCCTTCTTCTGGTGACTTCTATTCTCAGACAGGTGATGGGACTCATCCTACCAATTCAGATCAGGGTACACATTGCTTTTTCAGGGGCAAACACGCCTAAGATAACACGCCTGCAGTCCCTGTGGGTCACCTATAAACAAAATCTTTGCACCTGAGTTCAGTTGCGTATCTAGGCTTCCTAGAAGTTACCACCTTCTCATGAATTTCCCCACACCATTACCTCTTGCCAAACAGTGTCTTTTGTGTGGCTCAGCACCCACTGCCTGCATATTCTGTGTTGGATTTAATATGTGTTTAAATGGATCAATTGGCCCTTGGCTCCAGCTGGGAAACTGGCCTCTGCTGCTTGGTAGTGACCTCCCTGCAGAAGCATCCATCCTATCCCTGCTGGAGGTGATGCTTCTGTTTCGTTAACCGTGTGTGACCCATGGGGAATGATAAAGCAAAATAACAGATCATGTTCAGGCAGCATCAGAAAGCATCTGTGAGCCACAGAACCTCCATGCCAGCTATCCCAGTGGAGAGATGCCTGCATGGTTTCTACCACTTTGATGAAAAGTGAGGAATCTTAGCAGCTTTTGGGGAGGGAGAGGAGAGTGAGGATGTTCTCCTCTAGTCAAGTATTGCTAGGGAAATTTGTCAGGCCCTCAACCTTGCCGTGAAAGATTCTTTACAAATGCAGGGGAAAATCAACACTACAATGGATGTAGGCCACTCAGAGTTTGTGGGGAGGGGTAATATCTTTTATTAGGCCATCTGATACAACTGGAGTAGAGAGATGTGCTTCGAGGTACACATGATCTTCTTCTCATCTAGATTAGTCAAAATTAGGAGAGATCAGACAAATGAAGTAGGTAGATTAGATTGTGCCCTGTGGTGGTAAATGGTTTTCAGCCTCCTAGCTGTGACGTAGGCTGAGCCTTATCTCATCAAGCTATGCTCAGAATGAACCTTGGGGGCCTTTTCCAGCTTCAATCATTTGTACAGGTTGGCCTTATGTGAAAGACAGTTCCTAAGGATGTCAATGGACAGCTCTGGAGAGCATGTGCTGCAAGGGCAGTGTGTTGCAAGGCTGATTCCCTACTCAATACATGGATCGAATGTTTTTCCTTGTTGCCGAAAGGCATCTTACAAGGGTTAGGTTGAAAGACTGGCCCTTGGGATGAGGGGACTCAATCCCTGTGATGCAATTCCTTGTGCAACATTGGAGAATTTATTTGATGTGGGACTCATCTCACACTGTCTATCAAAAATTAATGTCTAAGCCAAGCTAGTCTTTCACCTTCTACAGTTAATTAGAGAGATCTGGTTGTCTAGAAAGTGACTTATCCTACCCATGTCAGGGGCAGAGCGAGACTGTAAGCTCAAGGTGTGGCAAATCAAAGTCTCATTTCAGCAGGCTTTGCGGAGTGAGACATGCCCATCTGTCTCTCCCGAGGGCAGCAAGAGACTTGATACCTAAATTTGAGAAGACCAAAGTCAGGTGAAATGAGTCGTCTTTTGGTTTCTTTATGCCTCTGCTCCTCATTTGTAAAATAAAGATAAGCACACCCTACTCCATCATAGAGAAGATGTGGATAGAAATATGTTAAAGACCATGAGCTGTTTGTACGCTGTTGTCACAAAGCTGGAAGGGCAGCGTAGGTTAATTATCCCGACATCTGCTATCTTCTGCTTTGATGGACAGTGGGTGAAGGCATGCGGTTCAGAGAAGGCAACCTATACAGTAAACCTCATCCCTATTTCTGTATGCTCAGTAACCAAAATCAAATGTCACCACTGGGAGGCATCACTGGCAGGAGAGTTCAGTTACACTCATGAGTTTGGACTACAGTTGGTGAAGAAACCAACCTGGTCCTGGCATGAGGAAGTTCTCCAACTTGCTTGAAGCAAAATTGACCCGGGGAATTTTTGTAGGTGTTGATTCACTATCAAAAGAAATAGTGGTGGAAAACCGTGGAGAACTGTTGTCACGGTTTTACTGTTGATGCCTAGTGTGACCTCATGAGGTCGGCCCATCACTGTGTTGTCATTTTTGGCCTCTCGAATCTGACTGAAGTGCTGACCTAAAAACCTTGTCCAACACAGATGATCAAAGACTGTATGTCACTATGGGAGCACTTTTGGCGATGCGTACTTTACAGCCTGCAACAGCTATTACAGATCCGTGTACCTTAGCGAATTCCCTAGCAAAATAGGGACAGTAATAGTCAACCAGCTCTGTGCTGTACTTCAGTTCTTGGGGTGCCAAGAACCATGGGAAAACAATGTAATGTGGGGCAACAGTGCAGAATGAAGCTCATTTTGGTCATTTTTTTCTTGCCTTTTATTTCATCCCATGAGTAGACAATTCCAGAACAAATTCCTACGCTGGTGACTCTTCAGTTTTAGAGTCTGGAGGAATTAACAACCAGTGAAGGTGTATCCTCTCCAGAAGATTTCCACACTAGTCATGCAGTGGAGGATTAGGAGGAATTATTGATAGTGCCTCTGTGGATTACTTTCCAGCTGCTGGTATGAATGCTGTAACTCTTCTCTTTAGTGAGCTTTTGGTTTGGAGGACTGCAGGGATTAACTAACCCTCTGCCTCACCTGAACCTCTGCTAAGAAGTGCAGAAGAAGAGCTTCTTATGAAGCCTGGTGGGAAAAAAATGTTTTTTTTGCCAATGTTTTGTTGAGAAAAAAGAGAAATCGAGACCTGATTGATCACCACCCTTTGGATGTCCTCTGAGGTGAAATAAGAGAGGGCAGAGAGAGGGCTGGAATGAGAGATATGGGCTTGAAGCCAGGACTGGAATCCGTAAGATTTTGTTTGTATTCCCTGTTCATCTTCAACCCCTCTCTGAGATAATTTTATTCTTCTGTAAATTGTTTTGCCATGATTTATCTTTCCTATCTGTTTTTAACATTTATGGGCCACAGAACACCTATCATTAAGTGCATGCACAGCAGCCAACTTTTGGTTGTGCCATAATAGAAATAAAAAAAGAATTTTCGTGAGACCATTCTGGCAGGAAGACTCCTTAGCACCAACTACATTGAACACCTTTGCTGCACTACGCTGTGCAACACACCTGTGAGTTTTGAGCCCTTTTGTATTTGTATAGCCCCTAGCACAATGGAGACAATATAATTGTGGCATTCAGGTTCTATTTAAACATAATAACCGAACACTGTGACTGTGGCATTGCAGTGTAGGGGACAATATGCATCTGCTGGCTATTGTTCTCTACCAGGGCAATGCTCATGCAACTGCTCATGTGCGTTCCCCAGGGTATTGACTGTTAGGCTGACAAGGTAGGCAATGAGATTTTTAGAGCACAAGGAATTGCATGTGCTGGTTACAAGAGGCTGCTTATACAAACATTACAGACCTAGACTTGCCCCGGCTCAAACCTACTGTCATTCTATCATTGTCTTGGTGGAGTAAGAGGTGAGAACTATGTCCGGCTCAGTTCAGTTCTATCAGCAGCTTCCAGTGAAATCCAGTATTTGAGGCATCAAGAAGAGATCTGTTGTCTTGTCGGACACATTTTTGGCACTGATGAACAGATGGCAGATTTGTTATTGAAGTGGGAGATGTGGCGGTGCGTGATGGTGCTTCAAGTGAACTGAATGGCATGGTGTCTCTGAAGACACACATTCTTCTTGAGACACCCCCCTAGCAAAGACACGTCCCGAGAGGATGTGTTTGCTTGCAGAAAATTATTTAGCCACCAGATGTCTCTCCATGCTCCCCTGGTGTACAAGGAGGGCAAAACTGGAACTCAAGTCATATGGAAAAATGCTCATTTACAGTTTGTAACTCTTGTTTCTTTATTAAACATCTTCTGCCTGGAGTTGGCTTTACACCATCTCAAGAGATACTCTGCTTCAGGGGTGGATTTTGATGCATCTCCTTGGGTTGAGGAGACTGGAATAAATATTCTCTGGAGCTTTGTAAATTAAAGGTTTTTGTCTGCCCATGGCTATACATGACAGCACTGTTGAAAGATTAGTACTAAGAAGGTCACTTGAGAGGTCAGAAGAGCTTTATGGAAGAGATGGCCTTTAATGAAGATGTTTCAAAATGGAGAGTGTCTAAGATGGAGTGGTGTAGTCAAAGAAGAACATCCAACCATGAATTTAGAGCATGGAGAACAAGCCTACGAGGTCTTATTTCCAACATGCGTTGCTTCTCCAAACTGCTGATTCTCAAGCTTTTCATCCTTCAGGTACCCTATATTCAAATGATCTGGAGTCTGAAGCAACTTTTGCCTCCTATTTATTTTGAGAATTTTAGGGTTAGACCATCATGTCAGCCTGACATTTTAGAATATTCCAAACAAAAAGGGAAAATGGCACATTTCTGACAGTAAGAGATCATGGACCTGGAATAAGCAAGTGCAACTTCCTCTGTCCTCACAAATTGTGACTGACTTTGGTTCCCAATGGGATAGATAATTTTATTCTGCTTAGTAGTCAGTCTACAGCAGGTGAGGAATGAAATGTCCCAAAGCATTCTTTTTTCACAGTACATTCCTGTTTTTCTTTAAAAACTGCAGTATGAGTTGAGTTCGTGGCACTTGCGGAGTTACAGCCCCTTAAATTTACTCTTCAAAGTCACCCCCAATTCAGATTTACAACCAGGTCCTGAATCTGACAGGAAGCCCTTCACTTGTGGAAGTGAAAAGACAACAGCTCCTATGACTTTGGATCTGAAAGAGGAGTCCACTCACCACCGTTGGCATACTCTGAAAGACTCCTTGCTAAGGAAGGCTTAGCAAGATGACTGCTAGGTTTGAACTACCTAGATTCCTTCAAACCACAGAGTCAAAATCCAGCTGACTCAACTCAACCCTTTTGTGCTTCTTCAGCAGCTAAGTAGAGTCAGTTCAGATTACTCCCATTAAGGATATATTGTTTCATGGTCTGGACAGACATTAAGGCCATTTTTTGGTCAGAAATGAAATTTGCTTTGGTGTCTTCAGCTACAGGCTTCTCCCTAGTTAGAAGTGGCTTTCGCTGTTCAGCTCCTGTGATTATCAAGAGCTTTTCCTTCTTATGGAAAACACTGTAGACTTCTAAAATTCTTAGTGAGAACTATTGTTGGGCCAGGACCTGACACATAAACCTGAGGGGTTCGCAGGAAATTTTGGTGCAAAAATTCAGTTAGCCCATACAAAACAATTTTTAAATATATGTGCATTTTCTTTAGTGTTTTGTACCTTTTTTCTAATGGTCTACCTCACAGTTGAGATTCCTGCAAATTTGAGGTGAGGCTTGCAGTTTCATCAGCGCTAATTTACGCCTCTAAAAGTTAGATGCCCAGGTCCAAGTTAAGCAGCCCAGTCTTGCTTTGTAGTCGAGGGAGAGGAGAGTCACCCTAGGGGGAGATTCATCTCTTAAAACAGCCACCCAAGGTTGGTCATGCAAATCACTTGCTGGACATGTCCTGTTCTCTCCCTTGGCTGTAAAGATTTGTCAGACTTTTGGTCTTTTTAAAGTTAAGGGAAATGACTACTGTCTTCAGGTTTTTTTAGCCAGACTGAAAGAATAAATCACCTTTTTGCTGAAAGTCATTCCCCCCTGAAGTGTAGAAAGAATATTAGTCTCTCCCAAGTTTGTTTCATGGACATTTACATGTCAATGAATATACGATCAGCTGTGCTGGATCAGACAGCAGGTTGTGTTGGCCCTGTCTCCTGTCTGTGACAGAGGCCAAGAGTAGGTGCCTGGGGAAGAGCAGAAGAACAGGACAAACACAGGGTGATATTTCCACTGGCGTATGCCCAACTCCCAGCAACCCCCAGCTGGGATTTCTGCTTGAGGAGTTGTATCTTTGAGTGTAAAAACTCCTCATGCATTTTTCTTTGATGAATTTTGTCTAGTTGCTTTTTAAACTCAGGTAAATTTAAGTATCCACAGCTCCCCATGACAGAGATTTCTACTGTCAAACTATGAGAAGGAACACTCTTTTCTGTTGTTTTCAACCTGCTAATTACAGTGGATGTCTCCTAGTTTTAATATTATGAGAAATGGTGGATATTTGTTCTATATTCACCTCTCAGCCCTATTGTCTCCCCAGGCCTGGCTGCTCCAAGGATTTCTTTTGCAGATCATGCCAGCTTGCACCCTATGGCCTCTGCTTACAGAGCAGTTCCCACCTTCTTTATGCCAACAAGGTATAACCACATGCTTGGTGAGCTAGCAGAACTGTAACTTTTTTATTGGCTTGTACTAATTGCAAGCCACAAGTGAAAAAAGTAATTTCCTTGACATGACATGTTTGATAAATGATGCTAAAAGGTGGACCTCACTTTTCTCTAGTTAAGCCAGACGTTTTTACTGTTACTAACTTGATGTTATTTTTCCATTCAGATGACTTGCAAGACATCTGCTTGATACGTACAGCTTTGTGGCCTCCTTGGGTATGGTTGTTGTGTCTATAGGCAAACTGGCTCGGGCAGCCTGCAGCAATGGCTAGGAGCTATTTTTATTTATCAGCATCACTGATGGATGTAAACAGGGTTAGGTAGAAACAGATCACTTGGACTGGAAGTTCTTTAGAACAGGGTCCACCACCTTGTTCTGTATTTGAGCACTAGAGGTGGTCTTCAGCTGTGATGAGCACCAGAGACATCATCACAAGACAAGGAATATGATTATGATTGAGACTATCATAATAACAACGACACCTGGATCTCATTGTGTTTCTCAGATATCAAAACATCCTAATTAAAGGGGAGGAAAAAATAATTCAACAAAGTTGCACAGCCAGCCTTTCGGTTGTGTTTTATTCCATATGAATTTGGAGTGTCTGCTGCCTTTTAATGTGTAACCTTCCTCTTCCCCACAGGAACAACATCTGCTGCTAAGGCAAGGTGTGTCGAGCAGTCCCTGCCAGCCTGTAACAGCAGCTGGGCAGCCGAGGAACTTATTCAGAGCTCTTGAGGACCACTCAATTATCATTCATTAACAAGTCCAAAGGTTAGCTCCTTGCCAGCCCTCCATGTGCCAAACTCCTTCTCCCTGACTGCGATGCTTGGGGGATGGTGTTCCCACTCCACGGTTGAACCAGTAACAAGTGTGCTTATTGATTTAGCTGTTAATATCAGCCAAAGTCCTTCCCTTACCCACTTCAGGGCTATTTACTTGTCCTGCCCTTTCCACTTCATTGAGACACCCTACTGTCCCAACTGACACTGCGGAAAGCATGCCTGAGAGAAGTCTCCTGCCAAGTCCATTCTGCTGTTCTGGCCTGGGTTAGCAATGTGGAAGATAAAACCATCTGTTGGGTGTTTGAAGGGGCTGTATCTCATCACAGTCCATGTGCAAAGGGACAAGTCTTTGTCAAAAGACTTCATTCACATTGACTAGCGAAAGGCTACTGTGTAGTCTCTACTGTGAACTTGGGTCTAAAGAGTGGGTGGGACCCAAGTTACTTCTTTATTTTTGAGAGCACTTGGAATTCAGGTGCACTGCTTGTGAGGGAGCAGCGTCAGGGACAGAGAGGGAGCAGCAATTTCAGAGGAAGCATTTTTTCTCTGGAAAGCAGCAGTTTGTTGAAACCAGAATTCCAGTGGGGTTGCTCAAGACTAGACTGGAGCTATCAGTTACTCAGAAACGGCTGGTGACTCAGCCAGGGTATTGGCTGTATGTTCCAGTCTCTGTCTGATAGGGAGGGGAGGCTTGTGCTTGGATTTCCATATGCTGCCAGTTGTCCTTGCTGTGTGGCTGTTCTGGGATACTTTTCTCACTGAAGCTATCCCATTTTGCATAGAGAGCTTGATATTCCCAGGATGAAAGACACTGCCTGCATAACCCAACAGCATTGATTAGGACAGAAAAAACAGGTTCAAGACTCTCCTTGGATGCCTGCATGAAAGAAATTCTCACTATAACAAGTTGGCACCCCACCACTACCACCACTGTTTCCCACACACAGCGGTGCTGCAGAATTGAGAATGACCATAGCCTCACATATCCCAGGAAAAAATATCATAGAGCCACTTTCTCAGAGCTCAGGTGCTCGGTGAGACAAACTCAACACAGCCTTGCTGTACCTCCTCTTCGACAAAAGAGCAGATGAAATATAGGGTGTTGGGATGTGCATGGACCAGGGAGAATGGAAAAGGTTTCAAAGGGTCAGGTCCAGAGCACAGATCTCTTTTAGATCACTTTTAAAGTCTATTTAACCTTGCTGTCCTTGCATGAAACCAACTTGCAGAGAAACTGAGCTGACCTCACCTTAACACTACCACCAAGTTCATTAGTTAACACTTCACCTGTTGACACTCGCAGGCAAATCCCAGACCGGATTGTAGCCCTGTGGAATGCAAATCTGGCTATGTGCCTCCAAATGACTGTACGATGGGGAAAAAAAATCCACACCTGCAAATAAAAGAGATCGGTAAGCAAATTCCAAAGCCAGGCTGGGTAGCAATGAGATGGCAAAGCTTTCAAATTATATTGGGTCACAGCTTATTTCTTTATGGCCTGGCTAGCTGCTAGTCAGGAATTGCTTTCGGCTGGTTTTCACAGCTTCAAAGGATGCTGTATTGGACTGATTGCTCAAGCGGGATTCAACTTGCAGATTAAGACATTTAAATTTAGGCAGCAATATGTAGTGTGCTGCCTACATGTGCTCGGAGAGTCTAAGCTCCCATTACAACCAGTGGAGATCAAATTTTCAACGTGCTTGCCTGTACACGGGTGTCCGCTACCATCTACGGTATCTTAGTGTAATTCCTCTGGGTATCCCCCTGCCAATCCAGAAGGACATGAATCTCCTAAAGGGTCTGTAGCAATATAGGTGCCAAGCCCATATGATATTGCAGATGCCCTAAGGGATCTAAGGCAGCACTCAGACCTTATGGTGAAATGAATCCCTCTCCAGACTTTACTAACAATAACGGGAACTTTAAAGTCAGACCTTAAATTCAAGCAAATTGGGCTCAATTCACTTGACTAAAGCGCCTAGTGCCTTTTGACATGTTTTGGGGTATCTGAGACATCTTCCTGGAGCTGCCAGACATGACACAGACCTGCAGGAGACCCGTGGCGGTTCTGGAACAGCACCTGGAGGACAGGCAGGATACTCCAGATCGAAATGCCTAGAGGGCATTGATATGCCTTTTTGTGGTTCTGTGGGCACCTACATCTGTGTGTTTGAATCTGTGAGTTGAATCCCACTCCTTGTAATCAGTGAAGCCTGTGTGGCAAATCTGCAAGTTTGTGGAGACTTTGGATGCCTTGTTCACATGCAGATTTGTCTGACTATGGGTGGTTTATTTCCACCAGACTGGTGCACAAGGACTCTGGGGGCTCTCAGAAGCCTTGGGCTCACTCTGCATGTACAGACCAATTTGCACATGAGCTATAGATCTGGCACATCTCAGACTGGTTTGAGTTACTGTTTGTATGTGACTGGGATGCCTGTGCATGGAAAGCAGTCTGGAGAAACGGTGTAGTACTACCAGCAATGTGGCATGTGAACTTGGCCACGGTTTTGCTTAGGAGTAGTCTAGTCAGCACTGATTCTTTGCTGGGAACCAAACCTTCGTTCAAGTTCGGTGCACTGTTTCTCAAAGAAATGTTAAGCTCTCAACTCTGATGATTACAAGGAAGCTAGGTGCCTAATTAGCTCTCTGCATCAAGACCTGCGTGCACATCAATCCTTAAATTATGCTTGGGAATGAGGTTAGACCCTTGGCTCTGTGTATAAATAGCTGCTACTTGGTAGTGGAACAGTTTTAGGTGATTTCTGTGACCTAGGTTGTCACGAGCAAAGCCCATTGCCATGGCTAAATGTGACCGTAGGCTGTGCTGCCTACTTGTAGAGAGAAAAAAGACTGTTCTGCAAAAGAGAGGCCTTCTACAGTTTCCCTAATGGAGAAAAGTCCAGGTCATGGGGCAGCAATGAGTTATCCATACCAGATTTTCTTATTTAGTTCATAAAAGAGTCTGTAGGGGTTAATAGCATGTATAAGGTAAGAAGATGTCCGCTCATTTCTTAGTTTTTCCCATTTAAGGGTAACACAGCTTGACAAATAAGCTTATCTCAAGTGCTCTTTAATAAGAATGTTCATCATTTATTTCTGGAAAATATGCTGAGTCTGGAATGCTGAAAGCTCTCCATGGTGTTTGACCTGTGTCATTCAAAGCAAGGTGTGGGTGTGTGTTTGTGGGGGGGATATTTTGTCTGGGGCATCACGGTATGCTCCTTGCCTCCCAGTCCCTTCTCATAGGAAAGGTGCTTTTTTTGTTTATAGATGTGCTCATTCAGAATCTCTTAGTCTCTCTTTAGTCTCTCTTAGTAGAAAAGCAGATGTCTCTGGAAGGTGATTTATACCAACTAAGGTCTATGTTTTAAATAAGTGGGATAAATCTCTGGATGTGCTCAAATCTCTCCATTGGCGATAAAGGAGTCATCAAGGATGAACTTAGAGGAGATAACTGGTCTATGAGGGATAAAGCTAGGTGGCTTGAATCTCTCCTAAGTGAATGGCGAAGGCCACAAGAAGACCAGTGGGATCTGATCTGTTTCTGTTTGCATGAATGGGGTGGGAGGTGAACAGGCACAGAGCCCCTGCCCTGTCTGCCTGCAGCCATCTCCTCTGCAGCAAACTCATCACTTCTGCAGTGATCCCATCACCTCTGCAGTGAACCCATCACCTCTGCAACCAACCCATCACCTCTGCAGTGAACCCATCACCTCTGCAACCAACCCATCACCTCTGCAGTGAACCCATCACCTCTGCAACCAACCCATCACCTCTGCAACCAACCCATCACCTCTGCAACCAACCCATCACCTCTGCAGCCAACGCAGCCAAATTGAAAGCCTCGAAGAGAAGCTGTGCTGCTCGCTGTGTCAAGTGAGCCCATTTCATGGGGATGCCTTTCCTCACTAAGGACGGAGGAATGGGAAAGGCTGTTGCAGGGTTTATTTTGGGAGCAGATTTCTCTGTACACAGTCCATGCTAGCTATGGTAGGTGCAATGGAAGACCAGCCATGGTAGATTCCAATGAAAGGAACAACATGGGTTCCCTCATCTTGCCTGTCAGCAGTGTGTCCCCCTAATTGTATCCTGATGCTCAGTCCCTGCTATCTATGCACTTTTCTGGCATGATTACAGCCCTGGTGGTTGCATGACTATGCCCAGCAGGCTCCCAACCTAATAGATTAAGAAAATGGCAGGAAATGGGAGAACTAACACAAAATTTTTTTAGGGCCTTCCAGGGGCATTGCATAAAGTGATATCTTGCCCATGTCGGGCTTTTCTTGCTCCGGAGAAAGAATATTTATAGCAGTCAAAGGTCAAGGTGGTAGTGGCTCACCATGTACCAGCTCTCAGCCACGAGTAGCTGTGTGGTTGGTCTTTGTCCGCCCTATGTTTGAAGCAAGATGCATGTCTTTCGGCCACCTTTCTTCACATTGCAGCTGGACTCTAACTGGGTCTCTGTCCTAGTGATGCTCGGCTGAGAAATGGGCTTATGGCAGTTTAAGTGTACATGTTTTACTCATAATTGGGTTGTTGCCTACCACAGCAGCTGGGCACGGGTTAAATGGCACCAGCTCGGGTGGCATCTCTTCTTCCAAAGCACACAGCTTCTGTCCTACAAGAAGAAGACATATGTTTTCCCTACTTCTCCCCAGCTGTATTTCAGCCCGTGATATGAAATACCATCCCATCAAAACTGTGGAACAGTGGGAAAAATACCCAAACACAGGTTAAAATTAATGCTTTTTTTTTTTTTTAATTTTCATTATAAAGTTAACACATCTATCAAACTTAACTGGTAACAAAAAACAGTTACAAGACATCGCTAGTGTGCTGTCAGTAGAAAATAGGGTAAAAGCCAATGAGGTCACAAGCACAACAGCAGAGCAACAACACTGTCCCGATGAGTTATTTCCGCAAATATATACTCTTACTAATATATACATTTATTCATAAAATAAATAATCATAAAAAAATCATCAGACTTAACAAAATACTGAGAAAAAAAGGTGACAATCCTACTTTGTACAATAGCTTTGGAATTTCAGGTTGTATCATACATGCAATCTGTACAAAGGGGTGCTCGGGTGGGGTGAGGGCAGGGGCAGGCTGGGGAAGGGTTACAGACAGTGATGTAGCTTTGAAGAAGGCGATGTAATCAGGCAGACAGTCTGTGGGAAGGGAAAACAATAGTGAAAAAACCCACCCACAAGAAGATACTTGTCCTTGACTGCCGGACAAGCATGTTTTTTACCGTGGGGGAATCCCCTGGGGTGCTACAGGGCTGTGTTTTATGTCTTCCACAGTGCTGGTGGGCTCGTCAGATAGTCCAAAGCTACGACAGGTCTTGTTTGGGCAGGTTTTGGCCTGGGAGTGACAGAAAGCGATGTCATAAGAGATAGATCGAGTGGGTCTCCACCGAGGTTAAGAGGTGTAAGGCTGAGCCGCAGTCAGCTGGGGACAGGCGGGCAGTGGGGCAACCAGGTCTGGAGGAACACGCACCAGTGGAAACCAGGGTTCTCAGTGGGGAGGATTTCATCACATACAGGAGGATTTTGGAGGTTTTGGGAGCCTGCCTTGGAAAGACTCAGGCCTCTTGTGCTTTCCAAGTGGTAGCAGCGGGTGGCAAGTGCATGTTGGGAAGGAGCCCTGAGGGGATGGTGCCTTCCCTCAAAAACATGGGTGATACTCATCTGCTTGCTGGCCAATGTCTGTACAGACGTGCATTCAGGATTTTGGTGGAGTGGAATGAGTGGTAAGAAATAAATAAATACTAATAAATAATAATAAGAAACTTGGAAAAGAAAAGAAAATGAGGAAAGCATCTCCTCACACCTTCCCCACTCTCCACTTCCACACAGGGCTGTCCAAGACCTCCCTTGGTCCACAGAACATGTGTAAGAAAAGCAAGGTCTACAGAGACAGAGGAAGAGACCAAGTCATGTGGAAAAGACCCCTGTGACTGTTGTGCTTCAGGAACTTTATCTGGATGGTATTCACATAACAGCAGGATTTTGCCTCTAGATGACTTGGTGGGACTTGTCCATTTTCGTTATGTGCTCACCAACAGGAAGAGCAGAGATGCTCCCTTGGAGTCAAACCCATTACATACCAGTAAAGTGGATTCAAATAATTATACTTACAGAATAGGTCCACCCTCTGCTTTCTTTGATACACTTGTAAGTCTGGCATTATGGAAATGATGCTTCCTGATTTATATCAATTTAAGTGAGAGCAGAACTGAGCTCATACAGAGTTTTCGATCTTAAAGACATGAGATTTAGGCACCTGGAGTGGGGTCCAGCTCATAGATTAAGACACACACTTGTTAGACATCTAAACACCCATAGCTGAAGGAGATCTAGTCAGCACAGTCAGTGGGGCCCAGAGAGTGGTTCAGCTCGCCCTACAGTGGACACTTACATTTGGCCAGCTGAATTGTTCTCCAGCCTCCACTGCCTATTGACTAGGAGCTCAAATGAATTGCTCATGCGCAGGCATCTATTGCCATCTGAGATGGAGTTTCTGAAGCATCTGCATGGAGCTGGCAGATACACCATGTGACTTAAGGGAAGCCCACACTCTTCCAGAGCAGCTGCTAGAAGCCATTGGGGTACCCTGGAGCATCCCAAATGGCTCTAGACACCTATCTTCAATAATTCAGTTCAGCCCTAGATGCTATGTTTAGGCAAATGGAGCCCATCATTGGGCTTGTATGGGAGTTCAAGCACCTAGTTCACATGTAGATACCTGCATTTAAGCATCTCACTTCATATTCTGAATCCCACCCCAGGTACCACTGCCTGGGAGTTAACTACTGGCCTCTCGCTTGTGCTTGAGAAAATCTCCCCCTCCAAGGTGGAGATGCACCACAGACACCTCTGGAAACTGCAGCAAAGTGGGAGCAGAATGACTTGCCCAAGTCCTTGAAGACACTGGCAGTGTCAGGAATGAGGACTAAACACCTCTTTCTCGAAATGGAGGCCACAGAAGCCTCCGTTTCCTACCAAACGGAAACATCTGCACCCCGCAGCGGTTAACAGAGGCTGGAGGCAGGAGGTCCTGCCCCCTTCTGAGTAGTGATGAACTGCAGATCAGTAGCTTTTGTTGGAGCACACAAGAGAGAGCAGGAAACATGAGCGTGGGGGGGCTAAGCCATGAAGAAAACAATTCAGCAAAAAAAAAAAGCCAGATCCCACTGCTGCTGCCCAGTGAGGGAGGGGAAATCTAGAAAAGAGATTCTCCTGTACTAAGAAGTCCCTGTTACAACAGGCAAGATTTAGCTTGGAGGGAGGTAGAAAATAGGAGACATATAGCTATAAGGAAGGGATAGGACCTCCTCCCACCCAGCCCACCTTCTCTCCCATCGTCTAATGCTCTCTCTACAGCTTCTCATCCAAACAGCTGCTTGGGCACACGACTGACAGACCTGAGCGAACGTCCCACTCACTCGCTACGCCACTGATGGCAGAGCGTTTCCTTCTCGGCAGCCTCAGCTCTGGAGCAGGTCTCTGGAAGAGCCGGCAGTCATTTTCCTATGGGCAGCCTATTTAACCAGGTGCAATGGCTGGTGTCTGCAGGGCAGATTGATTTGATGCCTTTTCATGGCTCTGTTTTAGCTTCCCAAAGCATATCGTTAAGGCATCAAGGGAAGCCTGGAGTAATTTCCATAGTGCAGAACCCAGGACTGGATTCACAACTCCTAGCTCCTGCAGAGTGCTCGTGCTGTAACCCTAAATATCCCCAGGAACATCAAACCCCAGATTTTCAGCACTGAAACCTCTCTTTGAAGCTAAAAAAGTGACCCAAAGCTCATAGGGTTTCTCCCGAATTTGAATTTAGGGATGGGGGCACGACAAGCATGTGAACACACATGATGAATGTATTCTAATCCATGGACATCTCTGTGGCAATATATCTGAATGCACTGAAAACACCAAAAATATTTTAGATTGAGTGGCAGATGAAATTGCTCTCTGAGGTTTGCTAATACAGAAATCCTGCAATGCTCAGCTAAGACTACAGCGCTTTCGTCTGCAGGGCTGATGTGGCTGGTGCTGACTCAAAGATTTCTATTCCATGTTGCATTTTGTGGTGTGGTTGTCCCTGCAATCCCCTCCCAAGATTAAATCCTGACTGCTTTAGTTCTGCACATGAAGCCCCTTGTAAAGAGTGGAAACAATTCTGGACACTTCAAAATGCTTTGGAGAAGACTGTCAATGCTGAACGTGACACTTAGGCAAAAGAGATACATCAGGGATCAAGTAATAGAGAATGTCATGCATTTCCCTCCCCATGTTTTTCTTTTCTCTGAGAAAGAGAAGCCCCCAAATTCTAAAACTAAACCACAACAAGAAAAAAACTCCTAAACTTTCCATTTCTTTCATAGAAAGAAAAGAGATGAGGCCAAATTCACCCCTCACAGGTAACTCCACTGTCTTTAGTGAGGTTGGGTGTGGAACTGATGGGGCCCGTCAAACCCATCTGTTCAGCTAAAGGAAGGGTTGGATAGCAGCATGTAAGAGGATGGAATTATGTTCCTTTTTTATTTTTTACACCTGTGTTACTTGGTTGGATGTCTTCTCCCTTTCCCCTGGTACTGCTAGACACGTCAAACCATCAGCCTGAGGACAAACCTCATCAGAAGTGAAGACTGAAGGGAAGGGCACCATGGATGATGGAGGTTGAGTTGGCTAGCTCCCATTTGTGGGAAATGAATGATCTTTTCCTTTTGACTATAGACTGGTGCATTACCCAGCTCAACTGAGGTGGAGGGGAAGTTTTGGCAGAAAACCATTTCCAGAGAAGTGCACAATTCAACCGTCTACACATAGGCATCTCGTGTCATTTTGACACCCTACAGTCTCTGACATATCTGCCCAGGTTTAAGACTTGTGGGAGTCCTATGTCATTGCAGCAAGAGCTGGATCCCAATAGGATATTATAGGGCACCTAAAATGTCACCAGATGCTTATATTATTGAATGAATTATTGAGTGAAACCCTAAGTCCACTCAGTAAGGAAGGCCCTACCATTTTCACAGAATGGGAGAACCTGAGGCAGAAGAAGGCTCTGGGTTGTATTTAGACCATATCCTAAATGAGGCCCGATGTAGGCATGATGATGTCTAGGAGGGATGGCACCTCACTCATCATTGACTCAATCTTTCATACCAGTACAGTGGCAACCCTGACTTGAGACATGTAGTGTAGGCAGTGGGGTGGGATCTTAGTTTTCCAAAGACACTTCCTGAACTCATGTGTATTAGGGAGTGATGGCCCAAGTCCCTTCTCCAAAGCCATGGGGTGAGATGTAGGCCTAGCATGTGCACTCAGCATGCTCCCAGACCCCGAGCAGGCTCGCTCTTTTCCCTCCTCATGGGTGGGCAGAGTCAGACCCAGGACTAGGACCCTCAGATGCACTTGGGGTGATTAACAGAATTCACGCAGGCATTTTTCATTGGCTTTAGTAACAGCTGCTCAACCCCTTACATTATATCATCATGGTGGATGACTAATGACATAATAAAACCGAACAAGTATGCATAGGTTTCGTTAAAAATCCCTTGAATGGGGTGGAAGTCCCCAACCACTGAGCTGTTTCAAGCCTGACCCCAGCTTTGAATGAAGGAGTACAACTTCCAGCCCATCTCAGCTGATGATCAGATTGCAGCTTCACCTCCTTGACTAATGGTGGACTTTACATCATCAGACTGTAGCCATCTAAGAGCTCATCATCTAGCATGAGCTCATCAGCTAAAGTCAGAGGAAAGACAGAGGTACACCCAGAGGGCAATTTACCAAACATAGCTTAGATACCGTCCTAGGCTATAATGAATCACCTTCTGGTCTTGTTTGTTTTTTGCCATTGATCCTAGCAGAAAACTAGATAAATAGCTTAGACTAGATGACATGGCCAGATGAAATAAATTCCACTGTTGCAGTCAAAATCTGTTTGTTCACCTTAAGAGGCAATTGCTCAGCAAATGCCTAGTTTGGGGTTTTTTTCCCCCATGCTTCCCAAAGAGCTTCACCTCCTAGTGATGTTGGGTTTGGTTCTGGTGCAAAAGCAGAAACGGTGGATGTTAGCATGCTGTGGATGGGCTGGGGTCGGAGTCCAGCTCCCATGCATGGAAGCCAAATCCTTCAACCCATTTCTTCACTGGTATGGTATAAAAGAAGGAGTTTGAAACCACTTTGCTTAAAAATATTAGGGTAAAATTAGTTGTGGGTGTGACCCTGCTGAAGTCAACGGATTGGCAGGCACCGTGACCTGCAATGATTTGCATCTTTGCTGTTCACATTCACTGACAGAAGTACCTGGTGAGACGTGTCTAACATCTCTTGCTGTGACTGCTAGCACTGCATCATATTAAGTAAATCAGACGTATCTTCCTTTGTCCCATTTTTTCCAATTCATCAATGTCTTCCACCGCATATGTGGTTTTCTTCAGCGTCTGCTTTCTTGACAGCTTGTGTTTGAATATCGGTTATTGTGGCAATTTCCCCCTGCAGCGGCTTCCCTCTCTATTTGCCGTAATGATCAGGTTTTCCTTTTCTCCCAGGCTGTATTACAAAAATCAGTCATGCATCCATTAATTGGTCCATCTTTCTCTCAGTTCTTAGTGATCCATTGCTTTCTACCAGTTGGTGTGTGGCCATCCATTGGGTGCAATGTTTACATGTACAGATATGATTGATTGGTTTTCTCCCCATTTTTTTCCTTGTCTCTCTTGATCTCTTCCTCTCTCCTTCCCTCCTTTCTGTGTCTCTGCTTTCATTTCATCGCAGCTTTTTTTTTGCAGAGCATTGATAGAAGTGCCTCCATCAATAGGCAAAGCTTGCTTGTGCCCTTGGGCACAGCCCTGAGACAAATGGGTGATGCATAAACTGCACCAGCGTAGGAATAGTCCCAGGAGACGCCATGACTCAGAGTCAACCCTTGGAGGCATCCTTTCCTCCTCCTTTCTCTCTGATGGGATTAAGCTCTCTTCCCTGCGTCTTCTGCATACTCCCTTCTTTGGTTCCCGGGAATAAGCTGACGTGCAGAGACAGAAGAGCACTCTGATTTCTCTACACAGACGTCCAGGTGTGAACTAGCCAACAGCCATTATAACATTGCCATGAAAAGACTCTTGTGGGTCACTGGGAGTTAGATCATGCCCCATTTCCCTTCCTGTACTGAAGAGAAAGAAAAAATGCCAATCCATTGTCCTTTTCCCAAGATAGGAACCTAAAGGTATGGGGAAGGCAAAGAGGACACAGGACAAGTGCATCGGAGGCTAAATAGTCTACGACTCCATGCTTGATTACCACTCATTTATGCCAGTATCAACCAGGAATAACTCAAACAGAGTCACAGTGCTGTAAATATCAAGGTGATGGGCTGAGATTCATGCCTGATACCCACGTGGCTGAAGGAAGCCCTGATGCCCACGGAGGAGGTGAGAGTTTTTTCTGTAAACTGGCAATCCTGATCTGAAGTCAGAAGTAGAGCAGCATGCAAAGACGGGGAGTCAGAGGTGAACAGCAGAGATAGGGCAGCGCTGCAAAGTTGGGGTTGGGCTCCGTGTCCAAAATTGCCCAAAACTCTGGGCTGGTTCAGAGTCTGGGTTTTGTGCATTTTAATCTGTGCCACTTTCAGAGATGGGAATGACTGTAGAAATTAGGTGTGGAACAAAATTTGGCTCGAGTCTGAAACTGTTCCAGCTTGGAGGGGGCGGGGTGGTGGTGGTGGGTTGGTTCACCGTCATGTAAATCAATGGGTGACAAGCAGTCCTTCAGAGTCATGTTCCTGACAGACTTGTGGTCTAAGGGTTTTGCTAAGTGCCCAGGGGAAAGCCTGCATGAAGTGCAGAGAGCGGATGGAGTAAGTGCACTTTCCACTGTTGGTGACGGTGTTCCCTGATGAGGTGGGAGGGGTAAACACTTTCCCTTTCCTCCTCTACGGGAACAAGCTGGGATGCTGAGGAGCTGGATGTCCTACACCCAGCAGCGAGTGTCCAGCCCCAGGAGACTCGCTCTGCACCTCATGTTTCCGAGGAAGGCTCGTTGGCTGAGCCACATGCCGGACCACGGCTGGAGCAACATCTCCCTTCGTGGGATTGTCTCCTTCTCAATGCACACACCGAGTCCTCTTCACATATCAGGCACTGAACTTTTCCGTACTGTGCACATCACCTGTGTGCCAGCAGGGCATTTGCAGGAAACCATCAGCAGTTCTCTCTCTTTCTCTCCCTCTCCTTCTCCCTCCCTCCCTCTCTACAGGTGTCACTGAATCCTATGTCAAAACTGGCAGAAGCTACTACGCTAAAAAGTTCATGTGAAGAGCCTGCCCACTCTACAGCTCTATTATATATTTGTAGACTTCTCTGGTTCCAGGGCAAAAGCAAAGGAGTATTTGCATTATTTTTTTAAAAAAATCATTAATTTATCTGCTTTTATTTCTTTTGCTGCTGTTGTCGTTGCTCATTTTATACACAGTTTGGCCATTTGGGTATGTAGATAGATCTCAGAAAGCTTATTGCTGCTGTCCAACACAGCCTCTGCCTGGCTGAGGGAAAAGGAGATACTTAGGAAGATGCAAGTCTTTCAAAGGACACTTAATCACACGAGTCACTTCAGGTGGGTGAGAGCACAGCAAATCCATGCTTTTGCTGATGCCCTTCTTTCCAGCTCTGTGTTGTCGGCTGGTTGAAAAACCGCTGTCTCCTACTGGAGGCATCATTGGGGCGTAACTTGTGTGACTGCCAGATGTACCTCAGGATAGCCCAGAAGTCATTAGACCTATTCTATCCAACCAGTTTTAGCCTTTTTTAAAGTTTTTATTCTTTTAATATCAAAAAAGTAGACTTCTCTCATGTCTGCAACCTCAGAGGAAGTAGGCTCGAATCCATTTCTCCACTTGGAGCCCGGCGAAGGGTTTTGCCTGCTTTATTTGCACGTGTGGACATCGTAGACTCGTATGCACTCCTGGCAGCGGACGTAGCAGCACCAGTGGAAGATACAATGACACTTCTCTTTCCGTTTCTCAGTCCTTGTGTTGTGCCCGCGGCCGCAGCACAAAAGGTCGCAACCATCAATCCCATGGGAAGTGACATTACAGATCCTGTCACGGGTCCCAAAGGAACCTGTCTCAGGGTTGGGTTCACAAAAGTTTGGTGAATTCTCGTAGTAAACCAGGTCCTTCTCAGTTGGAGCCTTGAAGAAGTTGTATTTGGGCCTGAGGGTCTCGACCCAGCCACGGGATTCTCGATGTTTTTCCACCACCATTTCAGAAGCGCTATCGTACTTGTCCTTGAGGTAGTCACCGATGACCCTGAAGTCTGGCTGAGACCACCAGCAGGTCTTCACTTCGCAGCTGCCCGAGAGGCCGTGACATTTGCACTTAAGATGCATGAGTTCAATAATAGACTGAAAAAGAGGAGAGGAAAGGCAAAGAAGAAGGAAGACATTAGCCTGTAATCAAAACACATATTGCATTCTGCTACTTAGCCAGGATTTCCTAAAGCATTGCAGTGTTTTCACAGATATATTTACACACTTATCCTCCAGTCAATGCCTGCACAGATGCTGCATCTGAGGCAGATAAAACCTGTGCAATTGTATTGTTTTCAGTGACTAGCTCTGATTCCTACCCCAACTTTAAGCATCTACCAAGTGCTTTCACTAAGGGCTGAAGTGATTTCTGTGCATACCAACTTCTATCTTATCAATGTTCATGGGTGAATATTGCAGTCCTGTCACCCAGGAACACAATTCAGACACATCTAGGCAGAGAAGCGAAGAACACAGAAATCTTCTAAAACAATGTTTTTGTAAATGAAATATACAGCTATTCCATTGGAAATTAAAGAATTATGAAACGTCCTAAAGACGTAGTCCAGAATTCCATCTTCTATGTGTGTTTTCATTAAGCAAATAAGATTCTAGCCTTGCTTGTGGCTATGTTCAGAAACCTGAAAAGTAATGTATTTTTATTTTTAAGCCAGACTTACGATTTTTCTAAAACCATTTCAAAGAAAAAATTAGGAGTCCAACTTTTGATTTTGAAAGGCTTAAACTTCAACATAAAACACTGTTCTGGAATAAATGCAAAGGTGATTATTGATCCCAGAAATTTGCTATTTGCTTTTACCTCTTATGAAATTAGACTAAAGGTTTCTAGAGGTGTTGCCCTCCAGTATTCTGAGGTGGGAGACAGCCTTATGCAACAGACTGATCAGCAAATTTCCAGGTACGTGAACAGACTAGTGCCAGCCTGAGTCCAAAAGATTTGCCATGAATCAGCACCTTGGTGTTCACCAGGTGCTTTCCTGTGTTATTTACGGAGTATCACCCACCGCAAAGGAGGTTGTAATTAGCGATGAGAGAGAACCACAAAACGTTTGGTTCATATAATCATGCTGAACTTAATCAAAGCTTCTGGCGTAGTGGTAGGGTTTGAGTTCATATGGGAACTAATATGAAACATTGCCTATGGCTCAGGTTTAGCTGGAAACACTTGAGTATGGAGACCTGGAAGAGCTACCCCATGAGTGTTGGCACGGTGAGAATGGAAAACACTACTGCTAGGATTTCAGATAATGGTGTGACATCTGCTCTCTGATCTTTGACATCTGTAAAATGCCCAAAAATAACTCAGCGTCAAGTAACAAGACTTACAGTAAAAAGACCTCTGCAGGCCTGTGATCACAGGGATGTTCGCTCAAAGCTCAATTTTTCCAAGGATTTTCACTTTAAGGCAAATCCCTCTTTTCCACTCTACCCAGCTTCTCCACATTTGTCTCATTCTCTCTTCTTCCTATTTGTCTCATTATCTATCCCAGCAACTGCCACCAGCAATGCACGATATCTTGGGATACCTGGGATAATTTGGGCCAATGCTGGAGGAAACCACATGATTGCTTGTAGTCATCTACATTGCAGACAATTTTTGTTTCTGGTGGTATTTCATTTTGAAAGGTTGTATCCCCTACTTCCGAGCAGCTCTCCTGTGGTGTGAGGTGGGATAACTCCACGGTGGGATAACTCCACTGGATTGGATGGTGTCCACCTGAGGAGCTCACACCGAAGTCCTAGCCTGCCTGAGGACAGCTGTTTCCTAGCACAGTGCAACTGTGGTGGCTTTGCTATAGCTCACTGCACAGTCCTATGTCCTCTAGACATGTGTAAGGCCTTCTGCTGAGGGAACAAGACCATATTAATCTCTTCTGAATACAGTGAGGTATCTTCCACTGAGGGATAAGATCTCTCAAGTTTACTACATGAGAAAAAATGCTGCTGTATCAGAGAAGCTGTGGCATGGTCTCCATTAGAAAGAGCTTTGTGGTTCAGTTTCACAAATTGTTTCCCATAGATTACATTCTTCTGGCATTTATGGGCTCATCTCATTCCTGAGATGAAAAAGAGAATGTCCTCTTACTAGGTTTGTTCCACCTTATGGAAAAGATTTACTGTGTACGAGGCAGTCACTGTGATGAGGGCAAGATTCCGTGCTTTCTGTTCCCTTACACATTTTGCTCCATGACTGTTTGAAGTGAAAACACATAAGCTGGCTTTGGGGCATGGTCCAAGTTTAATCAGGAGGTACATTCCCTCTTATTTTCTTTAAATATTCCCTGGGAAATAGAACAGAGTTGAGAAGAAAGATTTACTGTGTACGAGGCAGTCACTGTGATGAGGGCAAGATTCCGTGCTTTCTGTTCCCTTACACATTTTGCTCCATGACTGTTTGAAGTGAAAACACATAAGCTGGCTTTGGGGCATGGTCCAAGTTTAATCAGGAGGTACATTCCCTCTTATTTTCTTTAAATATTCCCTGGGAAATAGAACAGAGTTGAGAAGAGGGGTGGTTTCTCTTCCCCACCCTCAAGCCTACAGAGCAGAGCGGTGATCCCAGGGGAATGGACAGTTGCACTCGAACTAGGATTCAGTTGCCAAAACACATGCATCTAACGCCATTTGTGAGCTCAAGGCATCAGTGCAAAGATGGCAGAGGACCTGCAGGAGACACACTGTCTTTCCCAGCCCAAGGACAGGCTGAATACTTCAGGATATCTCAGTTTATACTAAAATGCATTTGCTTAAGCAGCTGAATCCTCCCCATAAACCCTGGTCCATCTCTCTTAACTTCAGGTGTCTCCGGTACAGACTTCTCCGGCTGTACAGCTCACCTTCCTACAGCCAATGGAGGGGAACAGGCACAGTTAGGGCATCATTAACTGAGCTATTTCAAATGTCTGTTTCAAGCTGGGATGAAATCCCATCCTAGACCTGTCTGTCTTGATCCATTCTCTATAAAAGAGATCTGGACAACTGACTCCAAGGTAGACATTTACTCTGGGTGGGTGAATTTACTTATAGTTTTCATAGATCAGGTACATTGATCACCTCCCTGACAAGAACTATCATAAGGCAGGTATCATCGTTTCATGATGTAAAACTGCCCAGATTTATGTGTGGTTATTCCCCTCAGTTCCTTCCCACTGTTCATTATGGCAGGTAAGAAAAGATTAAAGGGAGATCGAGAAAGGTGAAACTAAATGTCCTTACGGTCCTTCCAGCTTCGTTGTTGTGCCTGTTCATGGCTGACCGAGCGTCTGGTCTGTTCTCTCGGGCATCCGCAAATTCCCGAGACACCATGCTCCCAAACTCCACGTCCTCGCTGCAGCCCCCCCATTTCCAGCCTTCCCCAGGAGAGCCCTTGTGGCGGGTGTCACAGCCGCAGATGGTGGCCGAGCCCTCGGCGCAGGATCTGGTCACCGCGAAAGCCACTCCAGCAGAGGCAATGGCATGGACAAAGGCTGATTCCCTGGTAGCTGTGAAAGAGAGAAATCAATGAATGGGAAGGGACCACCCATGGCTTTGATCAGCCCTGTGAACACCTTCTCTCTAGGGCATGGCAGAAGACCAGGAAACTCTCCTCCTCCCTGTGGTCCGGCTTGGACCTACTCCAAAGACATTTTCTTATACTAGGAAATAAGATCCTGTGTAGACAGGACCAGGCTTGATTCAAGGCCACTGAGGTCAGTCAAGAAGTTTTGACTAAGGTCATCCTAAGGTCTTCGGATAGGGCTACAGCAAAATAAAAAGCAGTGCAAACCTGAGTTTCAGGGGCCGTATAGAATGTACTATATGGTACTTTGCAGGCAATACACCACATAGCCATACCCTGAGCTGCAGTCTTGGCTTCAGATGCACAGAATTTGGTCTATGTTCCCAATACATGGAAAATGCGGGTCTACTACATTTAAGGAGGCTACTACACTTAGCCTCCACCCTTAGTGGTGGGACCAGCACCAGGTAAAGCACCTCCTGCTCCTTGACTGGGAGAACTAGTGATGGCTGGAAGATAGGAAAATGCCAGGATGGCCAGATATTCCCCAATCCTCACTATGTAAACTAATCATTGTCCCCACCCTCCGTCCTGAAGCCACCTTCTTTTTCCTAGGCTGCCTAGCTCACATCGGCTCACATCCATCCAAAGTTTTGCTCACTTGCCTAATTAGGGTCCCTGCCAAGGGGACGGGAAATGAGCTTTCCTTCTCTGCCCATTGCCTTAGAATGGTGGGTGGGATCAGCCAAAAGATGTCATGGTTAAGGTCCAAGGAGCCTTAGTCTCTGTGGAGACCTTCCTTCATAGCCTTTCATCCTAGCTGGAGCTGGGTGGGGAAGAGCAGCTCAGCATTAGCCTGGCTTTCCTGGATGCCAGTATTTTTGCTACACTGTGCCAAAATGAAAACCAAACATTTCAAACTGCTTTGCAAATGGGGAATATACCAAAATATCAGTTTTCATTCCTGCCCCACTGTTTTGGTCCCATATGTTTCTTCACTCACTAGAAATGACCCTGGATTTCAACACCACACCTCAGAAAATACTACTGCAATGCTTTTTGGCTTCAGCAAAATGGCATTTTTATCATGAACAGGGCTATTCTCAAACCCTTGAGGCAATTCTAAGAAGACACAACGATTCTGATAACTGGCCTCCCTTAACTTCCTATACCATTCCCCACAGGAGCTCACCTCGCGCCTATAGACCTGTTAGCTGAGAAAGCGTGTTGTCTCTGACACCTTTCAGATGATTAGGCTAGGACAGTGTTGAAATATGAATGGATCCATAAAGGCAGAAGGTCAGGTTTTCAGTTGATGCAGCTTCACCAGCTTCTACTGAGCTTTGCATCAGCTGACAAGTGGCCTACTCAAAACCACTCAAACCTTCTCTGCACCATATTTTGCTGATCCGAGCTTTCTCTGGGCATTTTGGCTTAATCTTTACCTTCTAGATGCTTCCAGGCTTTACTAACACGAAGAGATTTTAATATGCCAAGCCAAAAAGCCAACATGTTCTCAGGGAGAAATCAAAACTGCGTGCTTGCAGAGCAGTCCCGGCTGGATTGAAGGCTTAAGCAAGAACTTGTGCAGCACTGCTTCGCTTTGGGAAGCCTACCAAATACAACAATATGCAAATCAAATAATGTGCATGAACTTACAAGCCGAAGGTATGAGCAATGTCCTGGAACATGTTGTCAATACGCATCTTGAGGTTAGTAAGTCACCAAGGGCTAGAACCAAAAAAGGAAAATGCAGGAACCCTCAGTTCCACAATGTGATTTTGAAAAACCCTTGTTCAGCATCTGTCCAGCCTGGAGGATCCCAACTTCCTGCAAATGGTGACCATGCAGTTCCTGAGCTCTGTGAAAGCTCAGCTTTTGAGCATGAACAGATGAGTCCAGTTCTACGAGGACTGGGGACTTGGCGTCTTGCACTTGCCTAAGCCCAAGTGGGATCCAGAAACCAAATCTTGGGGGTGGAGAGCTTCGTATGATGTCTCCAAGGACATTGATGACCAGCCCTGGGATCTGTGAAAGGCAAAGTCTTCTCGTAGAAGCCAGTCAGATAAACTGGTGGGATGAATGCCATTACTCTCTGGTAAGAAGGTAGAGGGTATAGTGCCTGACCAGAGAATAGCTGACACACCTTCCACCTCCTCCCATTGTGCCCTAAATAACCTTGAATCCTTTTGATATGCTGCTATGACATGGACAGGAGAGGAAGATGTTAGTTACTCCTCTTCTTCTTCCCCCTTCTATCTGACAGCTGTAGTGGCTAAAGCACATTGCTTGGGTAGGTTAGCTCTTATCTCCTGGGAATCACCCCTTCCTCTGCTCAGGAGAGACCTGATCCAGGCCTTTGGCTATTTAGAAAGGTGCTGTAAGTGCTGAACTGATGTTTGCAAACGCAATGCAGAGCGCCTCTCTGCTCAGGAGAGACCTGATCCAGGCCTTTGGCTATTTAGAAAGGTGCTGTAAGTGCTGAACTGATTGCAAACGCAATGGAGAGCCCCTGTGCCTTGCCATGCTGGGACTGAAAAGAAAGCATCTACAACCACGGTGTTCGTGCAGAAACCCTTCTCCTGCGTGAATATGAGAAGAGTGGCCGTGGCTTAGGCGTCCACAGGTCATGGATCCCACCTGGGCTTCAGCGGGAGCCATTAGCTCAGAACAGAGGTGTTTGTGCATACAGGTGCAGAGCTCACCAAAACCCAGGGAGCTTCAGGCAACACAGCCAGAGGGTCTGAATTTGCCAAGACTTGGTCGCAGCTGAACAAGGAATTACAGGAGGACAGCTTTGGTTGTAGATACCCAGTCCTAAATCCCAGGTGCGTTACCTACACTCTCCACTGTTGCTAGCCCTTACTGAAAGCCTACAGCTCCGGGAGGGTATTGATAGGATTTGCCTTAAGAAGCGCCGATTATACTCAGCTCTCCTCTTCCCAGAAAGAGCCCAATGCTTTTTACAGCCTGTATATGCCGTAATCACTCCCCTGCTTTTGAAATGCAGCCACCCCTGGGGTGGAGTGCAGCCACCACTTAACAGCACACAACAGGAAGCAAATAGCATTGTATCTGATCGTAACTACCTGGGGAATGTAGGCAGGCAGAGCAAAGAAGCTGAGATCTGGCCCCGGGCACTGAGGTTAGGAGTTTGTCTCTTGAGAAAGTTGCAGCCGATCTCTTAATGACTCCACAAAATTAGGGCACTGGGTTTACATCTCCTACCCCTAACTTAAGGCACCGAGTTCAATATTGACGCAGATGGAAGAGTGCCATCGCGTGAATCACGTCCTGCCACCTCCTAAGTTATAGGACTGTCCTCCGGTTACTAAGCAGACCTGACCCTGCTGAGCATTGAAGAGCTCCCCAGGTTGTAGCCGGAGGCGGGGTGGCTGCAGGAATGGAGAAGGAGTGTATAGAGATACAGATAAGCAGAAGGAAAGCATGCACTTGTAATGGAAATGAGGGGTTATTAAGGTGCCATATAAAAATGCAAGAGACTTAGCGAAGATAACAGGAAAGTGCAGTATATTTGTCAGGTCGCCTCATTCCTCTCTGGGTGGTTCTGGTAGCAGGAGACAAGCAGCTCGTTCTGACTTGAAGAGAGCTTCTGGAAAGTCATCTGGCAAGAGAAGGTTAATAGGGACTAATACCTCATGGGGATGTTGACTTAAGAGCATTTTAACCACTTTGTTTTCAGTGCAACGCAAGGTCACCAAAGCTCTGGCTTCAGCTTGTTTAATTCCTGCCTGCTTCCGAGTTTCCCTGCAGGGCTTAGAGACTTGGATGGCTGGTGCTTCAAGGTACCCTGTTCTGGACCCTTTCTGGGGGGTTGGCTATCAGTGAAAAAGGTGCTGAGACTTACAAAGGGCCTTTGGGGATGCTTTGTAGCTGCCTCCTAAGGCAGAGGTCTCCAAGTCACTGGTCACTTCTGGAAATTGTTTCCTAAGGACCCCAGCCTGTGAAGCTGAGAGCCTGAATGTCCTGTGCAGAACACCTCTGACCACCCTGTCTCAGCAGCAGAAACATCTTGGATGCAAAAACACGTGGCCAAACAGTATCAATATGAGAATTCAGAAGCCTGAGGATGAAGTGACCTAAGAATTGGTTTCCTGCTTTCACGGGGCTTTTTTATGTGACTTTGGGCAAATCTTTTAGTCAGTCTGTGCTTCCACTTCCTTATCCATACACCTGAGGACAATCCTGCTTATCTCCTCAGGAGCCTGCAATGCTAAATTCAGTGATGTCTTCAGAATCGTGGGCAGAAGGTGTTGGAGCCGATCAGAGAGTCATCAAGTTGTGGGATGAAGAAGGCAAATGAATAATCGCATAAATATCTCAACTGTCTAATACATGAAACCTCCTCTCATGTGTTCTTCTGCCCAGACAGTGACTTATTTTCCCTGAATCTTTCTCTGAATGACTAAATGATTAACCCCAGGTCAGGTAGATAACCCAGATATGTGGGAGGAAGGACTACGGTGATATAGAAGGATGAACATAATGGTTTATTTTGATCTTAAAAAGCTACAGTCCCTTTTTACCATCTTTGTACCATAGTACTGAGCCCTGTTGTCCCCTCTTGACACCCTAAATCTTTCCTCCCTCCCTGCACAGTGGCCTGGTGGTAACAGCAGGGACACGGCAATGCAACCCACCTTCAGGTGTGTTGGGATCTGAAGTTGCAAGTCCTGTGTCCTGGACCACAACTGGAAGAATTAGGTGGTATTTTAGAAAGGGGGCACCGCAGTTTCCACTGGCTGCTCTTTAAAAGAAAGCAGAGAGATCTGTGCCGTCTTAGAAAGAAAAAAAAGAAAGAAAGGAACAAAGAAAGAAAGAGAAGAAGGAAGGGAGCAAGGAAGGAAGGAAGATGTCTTGCTTGAGCTGGTTCTGGGTTGTACATGTTGCGAGGAAGGAAGATGTACAGCTGGAGAACAGCCAAGCAGTAGAGATGCACCCTGCTCTAAGGGTTTTCCACTCAGCATGCCACTTTTCTAGATGGTCCTCCTGAAGGTATGGAAGCTCCTTTGCAAAGGGAACCTTGATGTCTCCAGGACAGCTACTGACTCTGCTCTGTGGAGACAAACCTCCCATGCCAACAACCCTTTACTGCCCAGGACCTTGTCACTGTCCTTTTTGAAACATGGAGTGAAGCTTGGAGTGAAACACTGACTTAATGCGTTCTTGGGCTGGATAATATATAAACAACATGGAAAAGAATAGAATTGTCCCAGATTGCCCCTGGAGATGTATGACAGCGAAGGAAAGTGTTCCCACATCTTCGCCACTCCTTCCAGCCATCATTAGCATGTCTACTCTTGAATAGAGGATCCTATTCCCCGTTCCACATTAGGAAAGACACTGCAATGGTGTGGCTGTAAGCCTTGAATTTCTGACACCACAGACTTCTTGAGTGCTCTTGGGAGAGTCACTTAGCGAGCGGGATAAAATGGAGAAAATATCATATCTGCTTAGCAGGACTGCGGGGAGGAGACGTGCTGTTTTCTCTGAGCTTCGTTTTTCAAAGCTAAAAGACAAGAGAAAGCTACCTGTTGTGTCAGCTATTTCAGACACCCAGACACCCATCTCTGAGGGGCTGAAGGTGTAAAGTCTTTCCAACGTTTGTCTGGTAGGGCACGTACCCAGGGAGTGTGAGAAAGGGTTTCAATTCCCTCCTTGGCTCGAGGGGATACAAACCCACGGCTGTCATGTTAGGATTTGCACAACAGTTGACACTACATTGACTCTGGATTTAAAAAAAAGAGTAAAATCTAAATAAACCCCAAGAACCAAGAAACTGGAAATAAAACTGGGGGCAGACTAGTGCTTCTGGTATTTGGAGCCAGCACAGCCCTGCCTCTTACACGGGGCGCCTGTCCTAACAGCTCCATTTCCCCCTGATTACTGTGGTTGGGGTTCTTGCAGGTTAGACATCATGGGGATTGCAGGGGGGGAAGGCATTGTCCAATGGAGGAAGACGGTGAGGAGTTTGTGAAGTGAGCTTTGAGAATTTTGGAAGCCTCACTCAGGTGAGGTGAATTTTGTTTTCGACTGTAGTATAAAGAGGACTACCCCGCTGCTATCAGCATACTGTGGTTTCCTCCTTGAATCCATTAAGAAAGCCACCTTACCTAGATGTGGGAGGAAAGCTGTGCAGTTCCCTTGTGGGGAGGGTCACCCATAAACACCTCCATGGTGAAAGCTAAACCAGAAAGGTTTGAATGAAAGGCCATGTTGCACCACTTTGGATGAAAAAGAAGGATGCCAGAAAAGATTAATACCAAATGTTCCTCACCATGGATGCAGGAGCTGAAGCACTGATGGTGTAAAAGTCAATGCCTGCTACTTATTTGCAACTACACTGAAGTCAGGGCTGGAGGAAGGCCTCAGCTCTGAAGGATACCTCTCAGAGCTACCTTGAGCCAAAGCCTTATCAGCTGTTAAGTAGATGGTAACCCCCAGGAGAAGTGGGTTTCTTTAGGCTGACACTGACAGCCTTGCAGGCTGTCCTGGTTTCGGCTGGGATGGAGTTGATTTTCTTCCTATTAACTGGTATAGTGCTGTGTTTTGGATATAGTATGAGAAGAGGGTTGATAACACACTGATGTTTTAGTTGTTGCTAAGTAATGTTTATGCTAGTCAAGGACTTTTCAGCTTCCCGTGCCCTGCCGGGTGCGCGGGGGGCTGGGAGGGAGTGTGGCCAGGACGGCTGGCCCAGCTGGCCAATGGGCTATTCCATACCATATGACGTCATGCTCAGCATATAAAGCTGGGCGAAGAAGAAGGAGGGGGGGACGTTTGGAGTGATGGCGTTTGTCTTCCCAAGTCACCATTACGCGTGATGGAGCCCTGCTTTCCTGGAGATGGCTGAACCCCTGCCTGCCGATGGGAAGCAGTGAATGAATTCCTTGTTTTGCTTTGCTTGCGCGCGCGGCTTTTGCTTTACTCGTTAAACAGTCTTTATCTCAAACCACGAGTTCTCTCACTTTTACCCTTCTGATTCTCTCCCCCATCCCATTGTGGGGGGAGTGAGCGAGCGGCTGGGTGGGGCTCAGTGGCTGGCTGGGGTTAAACCACGACACAGGCGCAGCTACTTTCTGAATAGCAGAAGTGAAATCCAATGGGACTGGTGAGTCAGAGCTCACAGGAGCTGCAAAAACATACACAGACATTACTATTGGCTTATACTAACATGAACGACATTGCCTGCTGGCCCTGAAATCTGTGTGCAGGATAAGCAAGGACCACCTGCAGCAATGCAGCCTTGCTTGTCCCGGATACCAGAAGATACTCCAGTCCCTCAGCCCAGTTGGCCTCTGTGTTAAACTTGCCAAACAGCAGATCCCTCAGAGCCAAGAACCGTGGGTTCAAGACATGGGGATGATGTCCCCCACCTTACGATGCAATTTGCACTAAAAGGGGCTTATAAGAAAGATGGGGACAGACTTTTTAGCAGGGCCTGTTGCGACAGGACAAGAGGGAATGGTTTTAAACTAGAAGAGGTGAGATTCAGACTAGGTATAAGGAAGAAATTTTTTACAGTGAGGGTGGTGAAACCCTGGCACAGGTTGCCCAGAGAGGTGGTAGATGCCCCATCCCTGGGAACATTCAAGGTCAGGTTGGACAGGGCTCTGAGCAACCTGATCTAGTTGAAGATGTCCCTGGTCATTGCAGGGGGGTTGGACTAGATGACCTTTAAAGGTCTCTTCCAACCCAAACTGTTCTATGATTCTATGGTCCTAAGGAATGAAGCGTCACATCTCAGGGCACAGGACGTATTTCTCCCCAGGGAAAGGAGGAGGGAAGGTGGGAAAAAACTGTTAAAAGGCTTTTTTTTTTTTGTGATCACAAAGAAGCAAATTGTTTGCCAATCAGAACTATTAAGTATTGGCATGGCACCAGGTGAAGACGGGGAACAGGGAACCCCTTGGCACATGCCAGCTGACAGATCCATCCATGCTGCAGAGACAGTGCCCAAGCGCTGGAGGGGAACAAGCGTTGTTCCCATCATAGAGGAGGAGGAGGAGGAGGATCACAGAAGTGTCACCGCTGCTGTGAGCTTGACATTGCTTGTGGGGAAAATACTGGGAACGTTGGAAGGAAAATATTGGCTCTCATGGCCTTGGAGGCAGATGAGCTTCAGTTTCACCACATTCCTCTCTATTGTAGCAATAGAGGATCCCATCTCAGATAAACCAACTGAAAGGGTTTTACATAAGCTGTCTGGCTCAGCCTCAAGCTTCCTTCAGCTCCTCTCCAGAGAGGCCCCTGTGTTCGTATTTCCCCTGACCCATCCTCACCAACCTCAACATGTTGGTCCCTGCAACATCTCCAGCATCTCCTGGCACCGAAGGCTCCTCAATTACCCCCTTACCCCTTAAAAGGGGATCCTTGTACCATGCTTGCTGTTTGCTTTCAAAGATGCACCTTCCACCCATTAGGAAAGGTGGAGAGGAGCAAGTTGTGGCCATGGATGTGCTCAACAGAAGGACTATAAAAGGAGGGGACAAGTCAGAGGTGAATCATTCCACAGAGCATATTCCCAAATTCGACAGCACGTGCTGTGTTCATACCAGCTATATTGGAAAATGCTTTCCAAAGTCAAAGCTTTAGGAAGAGATCCTGAGCTTCTTTAAAGCTTTCATTTCTTTACTTGGTGTCACTCCCAAGTCTAAACACCAAGCAGCCAAGTGCCCTGACCCTGATTTTCTGCTCGATCACAGCAGCATCAGTCAGGAAGTCCTTGTTGTTACTCTGAGAAGACTCTGGAGGCTTTAGGAATATCACAGCCTGGTGGCTGTCTAACCCAGTAGGCCACAAGTGATGCACAAAGTCCCTCTCTGGACACGAGCGACTCCAAAATGCTGCCTCAGTTTCTCTGTTTGCAAAAATTGACAAAAATTCATATATCAGGGCACATAAAAAACCACTCATAAATTCATTCAAACGGTGATCACTATTGACCGACACCACAGACCACATCTGGCATACTGTCCATACAGGACAGAGGCAGAAAGCTCAACTTACACTCTATAGCCTGAGCTTTGTGCATCCTTTCAGCCTACAACATTACAGAGGAGAGGGGCAAAAAGGAGGACTTTTCTCCTCACCCAGTACTGCGTGATGCCTTATTACCCTCGGAGTGATGCTTATGTTTGGATCACTCTTTTTCCGTAGGGCCTTCTGTGAGAACATCAGTACCTCGAGCAGCCTCTGTGCAGAGCTGTGTGGACATGGCTACTTTCTTATCAGCACCTCATCTGGGCTTATAGCCATTATAGGTCTTGGCAGCAGCTCCAGGACTTCCCAGAGCAGCTCTGCATTGCACAGAGAAGATGCGTCCAGAGCTATATAAACCCCCTTCAATCTTGCCCAGAAGAGCATGATTGCATGGGATCCTTTGGACAATAGCAGAGCCTAAATGATGCAGAAGGCTCACTAAGCCCATTCCTCGAAGATCTGTTTGTAAGACCACAGTCTCAGGGTAGATTTACAGACTGACCTGAATGATTTCAAGCCATATACCAGTGAAACCCAGACACCGTTGTCCGGCGTGTGGGCTTGTCTCAGGTCCCTTAGTCTTTAGCAGCATTTCCCAAGTGGGTTTATCTCCAAGTCTGGGGAAGCCCGCTTTGCAAAAACAGCTTTGCAAAAACAGCGGGCTGCAGGTAATCGAGGCTTTCAGGTCTAAGCCTGAAATGGGGTGAGGGTGGCTCCAAGAGCAGGTGCAGCGGTGGGAGAAATGCAGCTTCGGAGCACCCACACTGCAGCAAGTGATGCCAGCCAGCAGCTGCCCCGCAGATCCACGCCGGGCTCTGCGTGATGCCACAGCCTATGCCCTTCTTCACAGAAAGCCATGCCAACTCCATGCCCAGCTGATTCTGCACTGTTTCTCATCAAAATCCAGCTCCGGGGTTTGTTTGACTTTTTTATCCTTTTAAAAATCAGGCCCCAAAATGCAAAGGCTTATGCAAATGCAAAGCATAATAACAAGAAGCTAACCACACTTTTGCATATCTTAAAGGAAAGGTTAGGTTTGGGTCCCATCTGTGTTTTGAACGAAGTTCTGATTGAGTTCTTGTTTCCTCTGAACCAGCATGCTAGTGTCAACACATCCCTGGGAAGATGAAAGGCCCTAAAAAGACATTTGATCAGATTAGCTGTGATTCAGATCATTGGAGGGAAATTATTAAATGGGCAATTCCTGCCAGGGAACATGAAGGCGATACAGATAAGAGGGAATGTTGGATTGAAGGAGGTTGGATTAACACAGTTGTAAAATCCTAAAGGCCAAGTTCCTTTAAAACATCTGAACAGTGTTTTTTTTTTCTTTTTCTTTTTTTTTTTACTTTTTTTCTGCTGGTTGCTTATGGTTATCGTTGCACCCAGCACAACAGAGCTGCAACCTCCAGCGCGGTGCTCGTGCTTCCAAACCTTTCAGGCTCTACCTGAAACAGGTAGAGCCAGATTGTCAGATGCCGGAGCAGCCCAGGAGCCTCGTGCGGTGCTGGGAGCGGGGCCGGTGCTCCCTGCCGCCCTCCGAGCCCTCGTGTGAGCCGAGGGTGGGTCGAGGGCTGGAATGCTCTCGCTAATTAGCTACTGTCAAAATAACCCCAGGTGATCGCAGGTAACCAGACCCCCAAGATAGGCAAATCAGCAGGATGGTCTGGTATCAGTAACCCAAGTCTGATACCTGCAAAGCAAACATCCCTCTATCTCTCTCTCTATCGCCCTATCTCTCTGTCTATCTAATCATTACCATGTATGTCTCCCTACCTACCCGGCTTAATGCAAGCACGTTTTATCTGTCTTTCTGTTGGCTTGGTCATGTGTGAAACACCCGGCGTCTGATCCCCCCCCTCCCACCATCCCGTAAATGCCTTCTTCTGAATATTTGCTCGCCATCTCAAGTCCTGAAACGGCACGGTCCTCTCGGTCCTTCGAACCGCCCCAAATTACCCCGACCCCTCGACTCCCCAACGGCCAATGTCCCTGGGAGGCTCTAGACAAAAGGAAGCTGTGTGCCAATTGGGGGTCATTAGCAGAGATACAGCGCGCTCATTGTGGCAGGACCGAGTCCTTAATGAAAGGGGAAGGCGGAAAAGGAGCGGGGAAGGACTGGGGTGAAATCCTCTGGGGCGCGTTCCAGGTTAAAGGATCATTGGGGTCCCTTCTGGCCTTGAAAAAAAAAGCAAGCCCCAAAGACCGCTATGTAAAACAGCCACGCTGGTCAATAGCATACGGGGAAGAAAAAAAAAACCCCACAAAATTGTATTCTGTTATCAGAAGCAACATGGTCGAACAAAAGGATCGCCTTCGCCCACCTGAGAATGGAATGTGAGGCTCCATTTCGCTGCTCTGATCGTATTTGACAGCCCCCCTCGAGACTGCCTGGTTGGTATGGCAAATCGTCCTTATTACCTGCTGGGGTGAATGAATCCCCCTTTGTGCTGGCACTGTCACGCTGCATTAGGTTGACAATAGCCCGAGATATTTTATATGAAATTTGCCCTCACTTGTGATTAGCCAGCACCAACTAAGTCATAGCAACCTAGAACTATGCATTGGCCGGGCCCCGTTGTCGGCCGAAAGGGAAATCCCTATTCAAATGGTTTAATAAAACAATCTAAAGGGCGTGTGAATCGTGAAAAGCATTTTCACTTTTCTCTTTAGCTTAATCTCATGGTCGCTGGGATATTGTGCTCTGAGCAGACCCCAGCAGGGTGTGGGCTAAGGTCCCCCATCAACTTCTTTTACAGCCTCCTTTTCTGCGAGTTAATGATATACCGGTGTGATTGCCTCCCGCAGCAAGAAGAAACACGCATTTGATGAAAAGGATGGACCTCCTAACACATCCTAAATGGCAACAATTTCTCATCCAAAGGTCACAGGTCATAACCTGGATTTTGAATCACCACCCAGATCTTTTTCAAAGCCCTGCTAAAGCTGGGGGATTCTGCAAGGCCGTTTTACACACAGACACACAGACACACACACACAGACATTGCATTATCTCCAGAGGTTCCTGCTCCGCTTGAGTCCTGAGTTTAGTGTTTGGAAACAATTGGATTTTCCCCCTGGCTTTGGGCTACAGTTTGCTGCCTTTCACGTCCTCTCAACCCTGGGTTGCAAAGCACAAGACAGAGGTGGGCAATGCAGAGATGCGTGGTCTCTCTGCAAGGCACCTCCTGAGCATCCCCAAAGGGTCACCCAGAGCTCAACAGTGCCCGGGGTACAAGCAAGACCTTCGGTTGAATCAGCAGCTGACCGTTCATCCAAAACCTGCCACGCTCCCAGCCCCGAGCATCACCTCCAGCAAGGCGTCAAGGTCTCAAAACTCTTTCCACTCGCTTGCAGGGGTGGAAAAGCTCCCCCAGTGCTGACCTCTCGATAAGCAAGATCTCCCACGCACGGGCGAGATGCAGCCACAGAGGTTTGGCTGTGGAGTGGGGTGGGAGGAGAGGGAAGGAGAAGCGGTTCCCCTTTTGCATTTTTGCTCCTCTTCCTCGCCCGGGCTGGGAAGTGGAGGAAGGCAGCGGCGGCAGGTGTGGGGTCTCTGCAAGGCTAGCTGAAAGCCGGGTGCTGATCTTAACGTTTACCTAAACAGAGGAACACTTTGCATCTGCAAAATGAGGCTGGAAATCCCCTGGGAAATGAGCTCCCTCATGAACCTCCTGCAGCCGAGCTTCCAAGCACAAACGAGAGGTGAAGGGGAAAGCAGCACAGGAACCTATTTTGTTTTCCCCACTTTTCTTTCCTCTTCTCTATTTCCCCCCCTTCCCATCATGAAGCCTTGCGCCGGGTGCGGGGTTCCTCTGTTGCTTATATGTCAATATTCTCCCTTGATTTTTTCCCACCGGAGCTCAGCAAGAAGAGCGGGGCTGCAGGCAGCATCCACCATGAAAGCAGCCCAGGGTCTCACGAGGGACCCTTTTGGCTTTTGAAATCCACCTTAGCCTCTCCTAAAAGGTGTTCACACGAGCTGTGGTATGTTTCCACTGCAGCTGTCCACGTAATTGTAAGCTATCTGGGGCAAGGAGTGATTTTGTTATTATGTGCTTGTACAGTATTTAGCACAATGGGGCCCTGATCTCTGCTTGGGGCCTCAGAGTCTACTGTAATACAAATAATTAACCATAATAGAGCTGGGCAAATATCTTAATAAAACCATGGAATCAATTTGAGGCAATTAAGCAATTTTTTTGGCTTGCAGAAGTTTTTGCTTTACAGGCTCAATTTGGAGAAGGGAGGGGGTTTTGGGTGCTGGGGGAACTGCAGGGAACTGCTCACCCCCCTGCAGCAGGCTTTGGCAACCTTTTTTTTTTTTTTTTTTCCCTGTGGGTTTCAGTTTCACCCGGTTGAGGAGGCAGAAAAGTTTTATGCAGCTCCCAAAGCACAAAAGCCACTTTTTATAAATAGCTCATGAGAGGAAGCATGGTTTGGAGGCTGGATCTGTGGTTAATGAGGGACAAGGGGCTCAGTCCTAAACAGCATGACTTTTGAGAAGCTCATCTGCCCTGCCTCTGCCCCAGCTGCCCACCTGTGAAATGGAGAGCAATCATTATCTTCCTGCTTTCTAATCCCAAGCACTTGAGGACGCAGCAAGCTGCTAAAGCAATGGGGATTGCAGATCTATTTAGACAGAGAGGAATAAGAAAATAGCAAAGCCCCAGACACAGAATGGATGATTTACAAGCAATTATAAGTCAGCAGATAAGCTTTGGAATGACAGATATTCTGATTATAGTTGAAGCTCTTGTATAATTTGCAAGCGGAAAAGGGAGCTAAATATATTGAACACTTGTCTAAAGATGTATTCAGTTCTGTACTTGTCCATCACGGAGGGAGTGCATGTGAGGACACTACAGCAAGGAGTGTATCTTCTAAGGGTGGGCAAACTAAGAAATCTACTGGCTCACCCAACCAAAACAGTAACCTCAGGAACTGTGTTCAGTTTTGGGCCCCACACTACAAGAAGGACACTGAGGTGCTGGAGCGTGTCCAGAGAAGGGCAACGAAGCTGGTGAAGGGCCTGGAGCACAAGTCTGATGAGGGGCGGCTGAGGGAACTGGGGCTGTTTAGCCTGGAGAAGAGGAGGCTGAGGGGAGACCTCATCGCGCTCTACAACTACCTGAAAGGAGGTTGTAGCGAGGTGGGGGTTGGTCTCTTCTCCCAAGTAACCAGCGATAGGACGAGAGGAAAAGGCCTCAAGTTGCGCCAGGGGAGGTTTAGACTGGACATTAGGAAAAACTTCTTGACTGAAAGAGTGGTCAGGCCTTGGAACAGGCTGCCCAGGGAAGGGGTGGAGTCCCCATCCCTGGAAGTATTTAAAAGACATGTAGATGAGGCGCTTAGGGACATGGTTTAGTGGGCATGGTGGTGTTGGGTTGACGGTTGGACTGGATGATCTCAGAGGTCTTTTCCAACCTTAATGATTCTATGATTCTATGATTCTATGATTCTATGAACTGAACTACACCACCCTTTTCTGAAGGAAATAGCCATAAACACATCTGCTGGCCAAGTGGGTGCAGACCCTGAACTTTGTCATGAATAGACCTTTTATGGCCAAGCCTTTGCAGAAACTCTTATGACCAACAGTCATGTTCTAAGAAGCATTCCTTTAAATCTTTCAATCCTAGGAAGACACAATCAGAATAGTCACAACAGCAAAAGTGGAAAATAAGGTCAGAACCCATCCATGGATAAGACACTATGGATAAGACAAGTCTGTGAACTGGTGATCAGCCTTCTATTGGTCCCAGACATGGAGAAATGAGTCCTAGTACTTAAAAATTGAAGAAAAGGATCTGCACCACAATGCTTTCAAAGTAGACCTCACCTTCTGCTGCATGTATGTCCTAATAACCATTCATTTTAGCTGCCACAAAGAGTTAACCTGTCATTCTGCTGAACTGAAAATGTTATCAGTTTGATTTGAGAAGCTGAGCAAAAACATGCAAGGTGAATACTTGGCTAGGAGTCCACCTGGCAATCTGTCACACCCAGAATAAGGCAAAGAGGTTGAGTTCTTGGTGAATATAAGACCACAGAAATGAGATAAATGAAGTTTTCTATCAGCTTCACCGTCAAATCATAGATAGGGGTTTAATAATAATAATATCAACAATAAAATAGCCATAACTTGTATCTACTTGTGATTTAAAACAGAGAAGCTCTCACACACACAAACAGTGTCTACCTTGCCCCCGCCAATGAGAATGGGCTACTTGTCATGGGCAACTGTCCACCCACATGCCTGTGCCCACACTGGTGAAGCGCTGACATGCAGTTCTCATCCTGCGGTGTGGGCAAGCGCCACGTGCTCTTACTGCAGGGATGAGGAACCAGTTCAAGGAGTGAGCTGTCTTCAACTGGAACATCCAGCCTGCATTAGGAGAATGGTCTGGGTTTTCTGATGCCCACCAAGAAGCTCTCAGACATGATGATTTCTCTTCTGAGAAATCACTGAGCCACGCAGATTTTTGAACCAGTGACCCCAAAACAATTTCAAAATTGTGGATAGATGTTGTCAAGACTCAGTTTTCCTGCTGCTACATGATCCCTCCAATAATCAGAACTGCAGCACAGTTGTTGCAGCGTAAGATAGCTCCTTGACCTCAAAAAAAAAAAACCAAACTGCTGTAGAAGCGAAGGATACCAAACACCTCCAGACAACTTTCTCAACCGGTCATCATTTATATTCATAAGACAAGCCAATTTCATTAATCTTATGCTTACCTTATTTTGCCCAGGTTTCTTAAGCTCGAATAACGCCCACCTACCTAATTACAGAGATGCAGGTTTCTCGCCCAGCCCCGTGCCATACACTCGTCAGCCTTCGTGGCGAGCGGAGCTGGAAGTGTGCAGAGATGCTCTCTCCTATGGAGATGATCTCTTCCAGTCTGAGCTGCACATGGGTTTTACCCTCCCAGGCAAGGAAAACGATGGGCACCCAGAATGTGAATAACCTCCAGGTAGGGACTAGAGTCTCTCTGAAGAGAGACAGGGGCTGTGAGCGAGTGGGAAGAAGAGGCAGGTGCTGTGGGTTTTGATTCAGCTTCGATCTCTGTCTTTGGGTTCACCCATTTTAAGCCGAATGATAACATTTCCTTTGATGAAGCATTCCCTTCCTCAGGCTCTATGTCATTACAGTATTTTTGCTTCTTCTCTTTCACGTTGTGAGGCTTTTCCAGAGCTTTGCCAACCTGATTGGAAAAAAACCTTGCAATTCCAGCTTATACTTCTCCTTCTTGCTGCTTTTAATTCACCAAATGCCTGTTTGCTCTTATGTCAGCCCTGCCTTCATATTGGACGACTGGACATGATGTTATTCCTGATTTTGCATCTGCTGTTCTGCTACAGGTTCTTAAAGAGCATCCACACCCCACGGCTGTGGGTGTGTGCACTCCAGAGTTGGTGGGAACAACTCACGGCTCCTTATCCAGCATATTAATTTGGGGGGGAGGAAGGGTGATGACCTGTTCTGCCTACTCTGTCTTCGGTGACTTTAGTGGGAGTGGAAGGCATTTGCCAAACTGCTGGAGGAACCCAGTACCTTTAGGGTTTACTGACAGTGCACATCGCTTTCATCCCTGCCTATCTTAAAGCAACAAAATCAAAGCTACGCATCCTGCAGTCTCTTGGGATGGGCGCTGCTGAAGATTCCTCTCTTTCTGTTAAATGTAAGCTCCCTCGGTGCCAACGCTGCTGCTGCCCTATGTAACGAGTGGGGATAGATGATATGTGAAGTGCAGAAAAGAAAAAAAGAACAACCAAGAACCCTTAGGAAATGTCTTTGAAAATCAGTTACTGAATAAATTGGGTAAAGTAAAAAAATATATTTTGGCTATCAGCAGAACAACATGGGGCCTGATTCTCCTCTTGGCCTGGTGTAAATCAGAATAACCGTTATCTAATTCAGTGGAAGTGGCAGAAGAGTGAAGCTAGCGTAATTAGGGGTGCATCTTGGTATAGGAGTATTTTTTCCTCCAAAAAGCTTACTTTTTCTAATGAGACATCTCACTTCTTGTTAGTTTGCATGAAACTGATCTCTAGATGCACTGGCAGGCTCAGCCCCTGCTCCAGAAAACCTTAAAATCATAGATATCAAACTTGGACCTCGCACCCTTCTGCCCAAAGGCAGGATCCACTCTGCCTAAGCTATCCCTGACAGATGTTTGTCTAACCTGTTCTCGAAAACCTCCCAGGTCGGAGCTCCCACCCCTTCCCCAGGCAATCCAACCTCGTATCTCTAGATGCACTGGCAGGCTCAGCCCCTGCTCCAGAAAACCTTAAAATCATAGATATCAAACTTGGACCTCGCACCCTTCTGCCCAAAGGCAGGATCCACTCTGCCTAAGCTATCCCTGACAGATGTTTGTCTAACCTGTTCTCGAAAACCTCCCAGGTCGGAGCTCCCACCCCTTCCCCAGGCAATCCAACCTCGTGCTTCACTACCCTTACCGTTAGACCTTACAGTCTAGCCCCAGTCTCCCGGCTGCCACTGAGGTGGACGTGGAGAAGAAAGTGTCAAATTAACCTGGGCAAACCAAAGGAGGAGACGGAAGTGCAAGGAAGAGAGGAAAACAAAGTAACGCTGTGAAGTTGCGTAGCAGATGAGTGGAATGGAGCTCAGGTCCCTTGACTCCATGACTCACGCCCGCGTAAGCGAGGGAGCCCCTTACGTTATTAATCCCACTGGGTACCTCGCCTTTCTCCTGGCCTTTTTTTCTGTGCTCCTTCTTCTCACTCGCTTCCATCTCTCATGGTAATTTCCCTTGCCTTTCAGCATCTCACATGTGCCCTCGGAGGGAGAGGCTGTTGTAACATATTCAGTCTTCGACTGATTCATCCCTTTGCTTATACATGACTAACACTCATGCTATTTGTCTAACTATTTCGATTGATGTACATTTAATATGTAAAAATTTAATTAAAGTGTTATTCATAAAAAAAATATCTGGGCCAATTTAATATTTTTTTTTTAAATACCCAAAGGGAATATGCCAATTAGGGACTAAATGCCAGAAAATACTGTCAGATTTTTCCCCCCATCTCTAATCAAAGCAGCAGGTTTTGATATTATAAAGAAAAAGCCACCAAAACCACAACAATATTTACAGGCATTTGCTCTGCAGGTGCAGAGATCAATCCTGAGAGAAGCTGAGAACTTCCAGCTCTCGGTGGAAACCAGTGGAAGTTACTCTGAGCAGAAGCCAACTACGTACCCAGAGCCAGCTCCTCACCTAGTGGATCTGTGCTAATGCTCTGATTGGAGAATTTGCTGAATCTTTCTAATCAGCTTGGTCCTTCAACCTTTAATCATGCAAATGGCTCAGGTCTTCAGTGCAGTTCCAGACTTGCCAGCAAAAGGCTTGCAGGACTCAGTATGGAAAGGGGAATTGGGATTTGCGCTGGCACAACGAAGTTTCTGACGGTTATGGGCCTGAAAATGCATCCCTCCAAATAGATGCTTCTCCCAAGTTAGCTGGGAGTAAAAACTCTTGGGCTTGCATATTACATGGCCCAACAAGTCTCTCAGTGGACAACGTCATTCAGGAGCTTAGTGGATATATTAGTATTTCCCGCTTCCAGATAGGCAGGGACTACCAAAATGAAGGAGTTAGATGGAAGCCATGGCCCAAAAAACCACAGCAAACATTTGAATTTGTTTATCCTAAGAGGACCAACTTGGTTTGGGTCTTGGGAAAAGGCTGAGATGAAACCACCCAGTCTTCAGTTTAGCATCATCCAGACCTGATTCACAACCTTGGTCAGAAAGTCCAGTCTCCAGCAATTTCAGGTAACTGTGTAATAGTGGTTCAGTTCAAAAGTCTCCCCAGGACAACTCCCCACAACAAGGCTGGCTGTGTTGTGCGCAGTGCACAGTGGGTGGTATAACAGTGAGGACACAAAAGTCTTGTGTGACTCACAACGGGATGCCACACCAGTCAGTGCTGATGGTGGTCCTTGGCCTCCCTACCCCTTCCCAGCCTCCTGCTGTCCGCCACAAGCCATGAAAACTTGTGCTCCCTAGCACTGTCAGAGCTAACAAACTTAAGACTTTCAGCATGAAGCAGCAAAGCCTCAAGAACAGCAACAACCAAAATGTTCAGTCACCCACATCCCAAGCTGACACCTTCACCCCAAACCTTCAGCTGCTCCACGGCTGACATCTACCTACAGGCTTGTGAAAGTCTTGAAAGGCCTCACTGTCATTCCAGTGCAAGCCCAAAGAAGCTGTAGAAATCTCAGAATTTTCCTCAAACTGGAGTGCCTGTTTCCTATCCACACCAAGGAAGAAACAGCTGCCATGCCAAAAGTGAGGCCGATGGAAATGCTGTACATCACATAGAATCATAGAATCATAGAATCATTAAGGTTGGAAAAGACCTCTGAGATCATCCAGTCCAACCGTCAACCCAACACCACCATGCCCACTAAACCATGTCCCTAAGCACCTCATCTACACGTCTTTTACATACTTCCAGGGATGGTGACTCCACCACTTCCCTGGGCAGCCTGTTCCAAGGCCTGACCACTCTTTCAGTGAAGAAGTTTTTCCTAATGTCCAATCTAAACCTCCCCTGGCGCAACTTGAGGCCATTTCCTCTCATCCTATCGCTTGTTACTTGGGAGAAGAGACCAACCCCCACCTCGCTACAACCTCCTTTCAGGGAGTTGTAGAGCGCGATGAGGTCTCCCCTCAGCCTCCTCTTCTCCAGGCTAAACAGCCCCAGTTCCCTCAGCCGCTCCTCATCAGACTTGTGCTCCAGGCCCTTCCCCAGCTTCGTTGCCCTTCTCTGGACACGCTCCAGCACCTCAGTGTCCTTCTTGGAGTGAGGGGCCCAAAACTGAACACAGGATTCGAGGTGCGGCCTCAGCAGGGCTGAGTACAGGGGCACGATCACCTCCCTCCTCCTGCTGGCCACACTAGTTCTGATACAGGCCGGGATGCCATTGGCCTTCTTGGCCGCCTGGGCACACATGTAAGGAGTGGTCCCCAAACTCTCTAGCAGGAGGCTGTGGATGAGTCATGAGATTTGCTCTTTATGGAGATCTCCAAGCCCATTTAACCCTAGTCTTCATTTCAGGCATTGTTACGAGGTTGTTGCAAAGGCTCAGTATTTACGTCTTCAGAGGGAGATAGTAGGGTACCTGAAGTATGTGCTGGTACGTGATTTACCTCCATGGAGCAGTAGCCTTGCAATGCACACGTAGGAGCTGTTAGATATGCTAATATGTGAACGCAGGCCTCATCTTGAAACCTAAGAGGGGATTAGAACAGATGAGTCCTCATTTAGTTTTCCAGAACAGCGGCAGAGATAAATCTGGCTGCTCCTTTACAGGGTGTTAAGGGAGGATTTCCTGGTGGGTGGGTCTCCTCAGTGGGGTATTATTGTATTGACGGTGGGGCGGGAAGGAATGGATTAAGCAACTGGCAATAGGATATGGAGACTTTGCATGTGCTGACAATGGGTATAAACTGGGGAGGGTGGAAAGCTGTCAGTGGGCTATAGGAAATCAGGTTTGGTTCCTGGCTTATTCCTGGAGACCACGTTGTTGCCCTTGAGCTGAGCATTACTCTTCAGAAATTCAGCCACGGCTCCCACGCTGGGTATGTCACCGGTGACCAGCGATTGGGCTCAGGTGTTATGGACAGTGCTGGACCTCCTGGTGTGAAAGGCAGTCAGCCAGTTGGAGCTGCTGAAGTTAGGTCACCCATACACTGCCCAATCCCATCCTGCAATGGAGCAATGCTATTGCTGGTAAGAAATGTTATGTCCTGCCCATAAATCACTCCTGGGCCTTGCCATCCTCTTGGCTTTCTTGAATATGTGTGATTTTTCTGCTATGTTTCTTGGCTATGGTGAAGATTTTGGTATGCTTTTCTTCTAACCTGCATGTTTGGTCTTCTATTCTGGATAAGCATAAGCACTATGGGCATCACCATTAACTTTGGTGCTAATTTTGGGGATTGGTGGAAGCCTGCAGAGAGCTCAGGAACTGAACAAAACAGAGCTGAGAATGGGTTTCCACTTCAGCCTGGAGATGTGGTCTCATTTAGAGAGGAGAGATTTTGGTGAGGAACTGGCAGGGATTCTTCGAATTTTAGGACCTGTGTTTACCCTTATTTTAATGCCAAGTGCAACATGTCAGTCTCTGAAGCTCAAAGTCCCGTTGAGTAAATACATTTAATTTAAGAATCTAAATGTCCATGATCTGCAGATTCCCGCAGTCTCACAGAGCTGCTTAGAGATCAAGCACAGAAATGAAGAACTCCCAGCCAGTAAGCCCTACACAAAGAAGACACATACTTCACCCGGGCTGGTTAACCTCAGTTGGCTAAGTCAGGTTAAAACAGTTTTTAAGGCAAGGCAGTTTATGTATTAGTTCAGATGAGTAGCTTAAGTTCAAGGCGGGTTTGGGTATTAGCTTGGGTGAGTAGCTTAAGTTCAAGCTGTTAGGGCAGGAGTGGCTTCCCAGCAGCTCCTGAATCACATGTGGCTCTCCAATGTTTTGCATATGGTTCTTTACCCTGGCTATGGCATGTGGTTAGCAGTAGGGCTATGTTGCGTGGGGGCAAGAAGCCCAGTATCGCTGGGCTGTATTACTCTGGGATGTGGCTTGCTTGCCCAGGCCAGCTCCAGAGGAGCCACCGTCATCTTCTGAGGTAGTCCTGGTACACCACTACCCTGGACTTTCTGATGTACACCACGTGTAGCTCATAGAGTGAAGAAGATCCACCATCCCGCACTGGGGTTCATCCCAAGGTGTCTGATCCCAATCAGTTCCAAGTTTAGCTCTTCTGTTATTTTAAGCCAGACTACCTGGCTCAGTTGCCTGGTCTGAATTAAGAACACCCTTTTTCTGGCAGGGTTGATGGAACCAAAGAAAAGTCTAAAACATCAGCAGGCGTAAGCTGCACAAGAGAAAGTGCAGCCCTGGATTAACAAACTAGCAGTCAGCTCCACAGCCTCCTAAATATCAGAAGACTCAGCCCTAGAAAGAAAAGCCCAACATACTTCCAGCTTTTGGTCAACCCCATTAGTGGTCAACCCCATAAAATAGGCAAATATGTGTAGTTAATAGTTCAGAGTGCTTGACGCAGTGACCTCACTGGGTTGCAACACCGGTGATTACAGCCTCTTTTCCAGTAGAGCTGTAATGCTGATACATATATTTTTAAATTGCATCTGTCCTACTCTGCAGACTTTGAATGACTATTATTTTGTAGCCAGCACTAGTGTATGAGGCCTGTGCCAGAGTTTGAATGGTAAGCATAGCTATTCAAGCAGAGTATCATCCATTTATAAAGTATCTACATGAAAAGACAGGTTAAACATGGAGATATGTTTGGATACCTTTAAAAAAAAAATCCACAAAACAAACACCTTTTTCACTTTTCTTTCTCTGTTCTTTTTGAAAAAACGCTGGCTTTATGTCAAGTTGAGTTAAAGATTTCAGGGAAGTCACAGTAACCTTAACATGAATAATGAACAAAAGTATATTAATGACTGATGGGACAGGAATATTCTGAAGGTTAGTGGTTGGCTTTGGTTGAAGTGAGGAGGTCTTAGGGAGAGTTTTTAATTCTTATATTTGATTATTCTTACATATTGATTATTGATTATTTGATATAGTTCCTGAAGCCTTCAGACTAACATTGGAAACATGGAACTGAAAACCAAGATGGTGCTTTTCTGCTGGCTGAGAAGTTCAAAAACTTCAGTGTCCATCTGGCCTCTTGAGAACCAACACAAGAAGGCAAGACTCCATTGTCTTGCTCAATGGAAGTATAAAGTATTTTATGATAAGACATTTGTATCCCCTTCAACTCTTTCCTAGTCCGCAGGGATCAATGATATGGGGATGTGTTTGGACCAGGGTTACAATTAATAAAGCAGAACTTTACAAAACCTATTATTTGCCAGGGTCTTGCCTTCAGAAGCTCCCTAGGTCATCTCTGACGTGTTCAGGTGCAAGTGATATGCACATTAACTTTTGATTGAGAAGACACTGTGCTCAGGTGAGCTAAATACAGAGAATATTCTTCATTTTAGATGCTGGGCACAGATGATATTTCAATTACAAATCTCACCAGAGTGCCGCTGTGCTGGACACAGACTGAACATCTAACATAGACTGGCCATGCTCCACAGAGCTCCCATCTACCTCTCTCAGGATACATCTATGTCTTCAAATTAATCTGTCAAGGAATCTATATCCAAAATGCAGTTAGAAAAGCAGCCTGAAAATGTTGTATGAACAGAAACATCTTTCTCCCCCAAAACCAACAGCACTAAAATACTTTTCCACCTTTTGTTTCTTCTCTAAGAAGAATCTGTGCAATTTCCTGTTGGAGCATCTTCATGATAGAACTCCGTGTTTATAACAGGGGAGGATAAGTCATGGATTTGGGGCCTATCTGTTACAGCCCTCATTTTATAGAGCTGTAAGGCTGCTTTATGAATTTAGAGGGGTCCTTAGGAGAGCACTGCTAATAACTTCGCTCTCAGTTAATCTGGATTTAGGCAGCCTGTCAGGATGGAGGAGTTTGGAGAGTATGTCATGCCTAAGGCTAGTAATGAGGGCCAAAAAATCAAATTACGATATTATGGGAAATTCTGTTTTGTTTTATTTTTAAGAGTTGAAAATCAGATGGAAAATATGAGAGTCTGAATTTTTCCATGTGATAAGAGACTGGGAAAAAAAGATATTTTTGGCTGTTGAAGTATTTTATCTTGTTAATGTCAGAATTTTTTTGCTTGACAAGATAAAATCATTCAGCTCCAATAATATCAAAACACTCCAATATTCTATAAAATATTAAAGGTCCAGCAGTGTGCTTCTTTGATAGTTTAATGACTTTCTATTTTGACATAAGATCACGTTCAAAATAAAAAGAAGTAAAATGGCTTCTTTTTAAGAACTCAAATGAAACTATCTGAAATGTGCAAAAAAACCCAAGAAAGCCAAAGCTCTGCATTTTTGCCTTTAAATTGAGAGGGTCCTGCAAACATCTCCATTTTGATGCAGCTGCCTTTTCTGATGGAAAACTGGCCCAGAAAATAAATAAATACATTTTTGACAAGATATAATATCTCCTAGGCTGGATCCTGCGTGCCTAGCCTAAGGGGTCTCCAACTTTTTTATGGCTCCGGGTGAACAGAAATATCTCCTTGTGCCCTCCCCACCCATTCACACTCCCACAACATCCCTGTGGCAACAGCTTCCCTGGGAAAGTAGCATGATTAGGAAAGGATAAACCATAATTATTAGCTATCATTTAATGTGATTTAGCACCTGGAAATAATGGAGAGGAAATTGTGCCAGATGCTTAGTCAACAAACTGCAGCCTACCAGGAAGCGTTCCATGAAGCATTACTGCCCCGTCGATCAAACTTGAGAGCAACAGTCATAAGTAGGCCAATAAAACTACCTAAATTATGTTGCAAGAGCTGCAGGGCCCTACATATGACCTACTTTGGTATCATTCTCTTTGAAGTATCCAGTCATTTCTGTGGTGCGCTCCGTGGGAAGTGGAGATGCAGAGAAAGGAGGACCTGCTCCACTGTCTCCATCACAGCCAAAAGCAGAGCCAGACCAGAACCTCTCTTTTCTGCCTTGCTCCCCGTCACTGGTCCAGGCTGGGTCTGGAGAGGCCAGCTGAATAACATGCTTTGTAAACTGTTTTTCTTCTCTAGGAAGGGTAAGGTGAGTAAAGATGAAATAAAAAGTGAAAGACACTCTTCATTGCTCCACCCACTCTTGAGTTCCACCTCAAGCCATGTGGTCAGCTCTGTGTTTCCCAGGACCTGGTGGGCTCTCTGGCTTTCTGTCTGTGCTAAAACCATCAGGTTTTAGGGTCACCTACAGCCAAGGCTTCAGAGCCTCCCTGAGGTTCATAATGCCACCTTTTTACTTCCTAAAAAAGCCTGCCCAAACCAAAACAAAGCCTTGACAGTTTCCTTCAAGTCCTTCCCTAAAGCATATCCATACTGTATCATTTCTATAGCCCTCTTTTATGGACCCATCTTACAGTAATCTGCTGTAGGCAACGCTCTCCAGAAGCATCTGAGTGACCCATGGGAGCACATTGAAGGTGAGCAGGAGATGGTACCCCATACACTTCCCTGCTTCATGTCTTGGCGTCTACTTCACACAGTCCTCAGCTACCTTGGCTTCACCCATCTCATGCTGTTTTTTAAAAAAAACAAGCCAATTCTGTGCTGCACCCCTGTCTATCCTGGAGTGGTGGCATTCCCTACTTACTTCACCTCCCATGAAGCTCTCTGATTCTGTGACTTTGCATCTCCCAAGACTTTGGAGCCCCCAAAAGTCTGCTTTCCTCTTAGTCCTGCTTTGTCCTCGCTACTCAGTCTTAAGTCAACTGTTCCCTAATCATTCCTATGAGCACATCGTTCACATGCACAACAGAAATCCAAACACAGTCATAACAATCCTTTTGAACCATTCCCTCTCCTGGTGGTTGACCCCTTCCTCTTTGTTAATCCTATGGATCTTCCTGGATGATGAGTCCTTCCTTTGAAGGAGGTGCTCCCTGAAAGATGGGCCTGAGGGAGCAGGGTACGAGAGAAGTCGATCCGTCAAGGTGCACGTTTCCTCCTGCAGCAGACCTTAGCAGGGAGCACGCTAATCTCTCTCTTGTGAAAAGTGCCTCGTTTGTCTGCCCTGTCTGCCCTGCAGGAGACAGCCCCGTTCCCCTGCCGTGCAAGCCCACAGTGCAGAAGGAACCATGCAGGGCGTCTTTATACGCCCTGTTTTTCCTCTTGCTGCCCTGTCATATCTGCTTGGGGAGGAATAGGAAGAAATTCTCTGTTTCTTATACAGGAATCCAACCAGATGATCCCACAGCCCCTTCTGGCCTTAAAATCCGTGCATCTATTCAGCACTGCCAGCTCATAACACATCTCACAGGGAAGAAAAGCCACATTCACGAGCTTGGATTCCTCTTTGTCAGAAGACTTTGCTTGTTTTGGTTGTTTGGTACATAGGAGCGCGGGCAGACGCATGTCTAGCTCCTCAACCAGCGAAAACCACCCTTGCGGACGGTGCACCCCGGTTCAGGACCCATCCCACAGCGATGCCTAGGGGTGAAACCCACCGCGTCCCCCTTCCCCCCAGGGCTTGGATAAAGGCGACCAAGGCTCCGCCGTCCCCGTTTCCCTCCCTGGCTCCCGTCCATGCGTGTGTGTGTGTTTGTGCCGCCTGTTGTGTGCCGAGGGCCCATTTGGGGCCGGGATTCTCCCGGGACAAAGGGATGCTAATCAGCTCCCTCTACTGTTCCCTTTTGTCTAGGACTAGCTCCCACGCTTGGACTTGGCACTCTGGGATGCGGCAGAGGGAGCTCCTTGTTGCAACCAGCCTGAGCCCAGTTGGGGAATGCAATGTACCCAGCAGGGAAAGGGGAGGAAGGGGAGGGGAGGGGGAAGGAAATAAATCTATAACTCCGCGCAGCCCGCTCCCTGCCAGCCCGTCGCATTGTGCACGCTGCCCGAGGCAGAAGTTTCCAGTGCCTCCCGCCGCCGGGAGAGACGCCACCGGTTTTGTAGCCACGGGCTGTCTTGTTCCTTCTCCCCTCCCTGATCCCCCGTCTAATGTTTTAGTCGCCAGAAAAATCTCCATGTCAGGGCTGACAGATGAGGGTTGGTGCAGTGGGAGGTAGAGGGAGCACAGAAAGCAAAGAGGATCGGCTCCTGGCGTTGCTGCCATTTCCTTTTCACCATCACTGCAGGTCTGCAGCCTGCGTCTGGGTGTTGGCTGTTTACAGCTGTTTACATGGGCTGTCTCATCTCCAAAGAACTGTACAGATGCACGAGAGCCAGATCTTTATCCCGGGATCCCTTTGCAGGTGGAGAGGTGATGAGGTCAGGGCCTCTCGCTAAGAAACCCAGGCTACACTTGAGCCCACCAAACCCAGGCCACGTGCAACCTCCAGTTGCATTGGGGATGGAGAAGCAGATGCAGCCAGATGTGATGCTAGCCTTTGTCTTCTGAGTGCAACCCTACTGGCCCTACAGCCACAGGGCTGCCCAGTGCTCGGCCTTGAACACCTCCGAAGTCACAAGAGGCTGAAGTGACCCCTTCTGATGGTGACCTGGCCCTACCAACAGCTCCAGCAGTAAGAGAAGGAGCTCCTCTACCACCTTATTGGTATCCTGCTCCTAAAGGCTGAGGGACTAACACGTTGGCAAGTTTCCTCAGCATCTCTGTTTGCTGCCATTGCAACTTGCAGATCTTGCCAAGGCTCAGTGGAAGCTGCTAATCTCCCAGTACTGATGTGGGCAACAAACCAGAGATGTGGCTACAGCTCATCTAGACCTCCCCAAACTGCATTTCCTCTCCAGTGCTGCTGCCTGTACCGAGCTAGCTACTTAAAAGCCAGTTCAGAAATGCTGCAACCATGAATATGGGCTGTTCTGTACCTGTGGGCTGGAACATGGACTCAGGCAGTGCAGCGATATATTGGCACTTATGACTGTCTAATCCCCTGCGGTAATCCCCAGCTCCGAGCTCAATTTACACTGACACTAAACACAACTGATGCTTCTGTCTTGAGCCAGGATCTGCCAGTCTTTTTCTCAGCAGCATTGGCAAATGTCTGGCCTACAGTATTTATGCATCTTGACGGCTGAGTGGAGCTTGCATAGTCACATTTTCAATCCTGATCCTTCCAGTTTCCTTCCCCATAGTTACAGGGTAGAGTTTGTAGATCTCCGTTGTTGATACCAGGGCAGCTGCCCAAATTGCCATTAGCGGAGAGGTAGACGGGGTGTGGTTGGAAATCAGATCCTCTTGGGAAGAGTTTCATGAGAGAGCAGAGAGTACCTCCTACATGTAACTAACCTCCTGGATGGATCAGTATCTTGTGGCTTTCTGCTCATGCCTTACTTTATTGCAGAAGTGGAGAAGTCTGATCTAGAGCAGGGAAAGGGGGGGAAGCATTTGGCACAGAGACAACTGAGATGCCAGAATGCCATCAGGAAAATATGATGAGGTCTGCTAAACACATTAATTTTAAATCATGCAAGACATTATGAGATGGTATTATGCCTGAAATAGCAAGGACTGTATTCGGCAGTCCAGGAGATCCTTTTCAGTGCTATGTTCTTACATTAGTAAAATGGCCTCTCCAACAGAGCCTGGATGTCAGGACTGCTTTCGAACAGGAGAAAGATGGGGGGTGGGAACTATTTGCCCCCGAACTGGGCCTCGAAGAAGTACACATGGAAGTCTGAGCCTGTAGCCCTAGGCTCCCTCTATAGTCAATGGAGAGAAATAAACATCTTGGTATGATTCATGTTATCCTGAGATAGGTGTCTAAGATAGGTCAGATGAATTGCTCTCTGGAGATGCCGATTGCTCTCCACTGACTACAAAGGAAGCCTGGGGTGACTAGCTCAGACTTTGACATCTAACTTTGGTAGATGAGATCAGGCCTATCAGAGAGCCTGTGGAGCGATATTGTTACGACACAGCAAGAAAAAAATACAGAGGAGACTTGTGTCTCCGAGGTACTATAACTGATTTTAAAAGTCTTGTTCCGTTCTTGCTAAACCCGGGGAAAAACTCATGTGGATTTTGCTAGAGAAAAGGTAAGCTTTCTCACCCACAATAGTAATAGGGACAAAAAAGTCAACCCATGAACACAGCTGTTTTGGCTTTCTTGAGAGAGACAAGACATGGGGCTTATCCCCAAAAGGTCTAGAGTCCAAAATTAGACTAGCTGCAAAGGTAACAGTGCTCAGCATCCCATATGAAACTGGATGTGACTTGAATCCCACATCTCTCATGAGCTAGACAAATGCTTGCTCTGCCCTTCATGTGGTCCCTGGGAGCAGGAGTCTTCTCATCAAGAGCCGGTCTCCCTGGATTCCCTCAGTGATTGATGGAGAGATGTAGAAACTTCAGAGTGTGAATAATTTAATCCTAACTGTCTAGAATACATCAGATGAATCATGCCCCAGAGGACCCCAGCATCAAATGGAACCCCCTCGACCTGTCTCGCCGTCTGACATCACGGACCCAAACTTTTGCTGACCCACTGCTCTTCTGCAGGCCTCAATTTTAACTTTTTATAAAGTGTAATTAGCAAAGAAAATGCTCTGTTCTAGAAGAGTGATTCTGAATCTAGCAAAGAAAGATATAGTGGCTGATTGTAAACACCGGAGCCATGTCGCATTAGAAATGAGGAGACCTGTAAAAGGGGAGGTAGATAGATTGTCTATTTCTTGCTGGTATGTCAAGGCAAGGTGTCCTTTGGGAACAGATATCATAGTCAAATCCAGATTTTGGTTTCATTCCAGAAGTCTTGAGGTGAAATTCTCCAGTCTGCATCATGCAAGAAGTCTGCTTGGGTAATCTGACAGTCTTGGCAGGCTGTAAACATGCAGTGTGCGCTCTACTGCGGGAAGGAAACAGGCATCTGAGATCCAGAGATCTCATATCTCTACCAATAACACACTATTATTGCTGTCCCTTTCCATTGCCAAGTGGCCTTCAAAGAGATTGTTTGGTATCATTTTCTGAAGGACACTCTGCCATGTCTATAGGACAGTGTCATCTGACAGGAACATCATGAGCGAAGGCAATAGTAATTCTTTAGGCTTCATGGTCTCCCTGGATAAGATGACAGGTAGATACCACCCCATCCCATCCCATCCCATTCCACCTTGATTTGAGTTGGAAGTGCTGGAAGGCAAGACTTCTACCCGGTTTGATAATGAAGCAATCCAGTGGTCTCAAATACTCTGTACTTCATTGCATGCTCATCCTGGTAACTGCACAAACAGGAGCTGTATCAAAAAGAACATCTCTTTGCTGGACAGGAACGGGGTTAACCCAGGGGGGCACGAACAGAGGGTCACTCCACCGCTTTTGTGGCTCTCGTCATTTGCCTTCTAGCAGGGTCGACGGCCAACAATTATTTCCGGAATGAATTTATGCCTCTGAGCCTCTGCATCACCCATTAGGCTCTCATTTGTCCAGTGGGGAATTTGATATATGTCCTCAGAGGGCACATCCGACGGGCGCAGACACTTGACAAAGCAACAGGACGCGCGCGCACCCGCCCCGGCTCGTTCAAACCCCCTCGCACGCCAGCAAACGCCCCGACGTACAAAAAGGGACGGCGTGGCTTCCCAAGGTTGCACGAGTGTTAAACTCTAATAAACAAGCCCCGTCGGCGAAAGCTGAAAGAATCTGAGCCCTCTCCAACAAAGCATTTAATCCAGTTTGGCGTAACCTTTGACATTATTAGGGATCGCAGTGACCCTAATCCAATCAGATTGATTAACTAAAGCGGAGACCCCATAAGCTGACCCCCCTCTGGCCTCTGCTATTTAGTCCTGACCAAACAGTGGGAGAGACGTGCCGTATTTACACCACAATGGGTCCGCGCTGAGAACCTGTTTCATTACAGAGCGACTTAAACTCCCATTACTCCATCAATGTATCATTCTTCAATAGTTCATTAAAAGCTGCTCCTCCACAATAACTATTAACCATTTCTCAGTCCAGCTGGCAGGTTTAAAGCCCCAGCCAGTCTTTAGCAGAAGGAGGTAGGAGTGAGTGAAAGAAATAGATAGACAAGGGCTCCCTTTTTAAATTTAAACGAACCGGGGGCTTAAATAGTTTGAGGTAATTTACTTTTATTGAATGGGGGGAGGAGAGGGAGGAAACTTTTATTTTGACTTAATTATGTGCTGAGGTCCTTTAAAGTGACAGGCCCATGATAAGTTTTTATTGTATTACTTCTCTTGAGATCAGTTCATATTTCTGCCCAGAGGAGTTTCAAAGAGAGTTCACATGGTGTTGAGAGACTAGAAAATGCACCACAACTTAAACATGAACAGCATCTTCAGTCCATAAATATTAAAAACAGGGCGAAAGACACAATTCCTACTAAATGCCACTTAAGTCTGAGATGGAAAATGCCTGTTAGGTTGCACAGTTCATTTTCTGTTGCCAGTGATGGCATGTCCCTCTACTACATCCTCCAAAGTTTTATCCAGTATATTTTTAAAGGCAACTCAAAAATCTTGTCCTTGGGAAACCAAAAGATATGGCAACTGCCTTACAAACTGCCAGACCTCTCCAGGAAGTGGCTGGGCATGAGCTGTGGCTAAGGTGATCACTTAAGCTCGTGTGGCTATGGCCATGTTCTGTCCCACTTCTTCACACGATGCAGGTGAAGTAACCGTATCAGTCCCAAAGAAACAAATGAGAACAATTTTTTTCCTCTAGAAATTACTCTGTTAGAAAAGTTCAAGTGAGGAGTTCTTTCCACTGTCCTACTAGAGGTTTGAACTTGAGATTTGAACTTCTGGGAAACTAGAAATTACATTAACTGTAGCCTGTTATATATGACTGATAGACAGATAGGCAGGTTTAGGTAGAGGGGAAGAGATCAGGCTCACTTTCTTTTTTTCCTATATAGGCATCCTGTTCTTTGCATTCCCAATAGTTTAGGGTACCTGAGCCACCTATTTCCTAGCCCTTTGGAAGAAACATCCAACAGTGGCACCTATCTGAATGTTTCTCCATGGAGCTGCCCAGCTGCTCATATGCTCTCAAGACCACAAAGGAGGAGAAAACCCTCTTCCAACAGCCCCGCAATCTCACCTCCTGTTAATGCCTGAATCATTCCCCATGCAGGTGACACAGCACAGTGAGGAAGGTGACTCTGTTCCTTTTGAATAAGGAACATTTATTCCATAGTTAATGACAGGTAAAACTGAGTAATTGAATAGCTGGATGGGATGGGGGACTTCTGTTCTTCGTATGTCCTGAGTGACATATGAAGAGCTAGAGGGACATAGGGTCAAGTCTGTCAAGTATTGCCTCCAAATAGCAGCAGGTCTGGATCCACTGAACATCACTATTCCCTTGTAGCTGGGCTCATGAATACCATTGCTGTTTAATATTTGATTCATTAGGCCTGGCTATGGAAATGTAAAAAAAAAACCCTACATAAATATAGTTGTAGCTAAAACAATTGGGATTTCTTTTCATAAACAAGCTGATGGGGAAAAAGAGTCCAGTTTTAGACGAGATATCGGAATATGGCTCTTAATGGGACCAGAGTCTGGTGACAGTTTGGCACCGCTGAATCACAGCTCAAGCCTAGCCCTGAATTAGCAATGAGATACCAAAGCAGCAAGGGCAGCCCAGACAGTGAGGCAGCCTCAGTGAGATCGGGGCCTAGAAAGTATTTCCTGAAGGCATTAAAATCGGTCCTTTTCAATGAAAGAGTTGCAGATAGTCGTGTAAGGCAAAAGGGAGTTGCTTTAGTGACTGTGCTGGTTTGTGCTGAAGGAGGACGGGGTCCCTATTGACTCAGATGATAAGCTGCAGTTAGATCTTGGGTGACTTAAAATTCAAGCTGCAAAGTAGAGTTTTGCTTGCTTGCTTTCTTTCTCTCCTTTTCTCCTTCTCTCTTTCTGGGTAGGAGCTCAAATATGTTCCTACCCTGGGGGATCTGCCGCACAAGAATGCGACTGAGCTGTTTTTTTTCTCCCCCCTCCTGCTGTAGGTGAAGCAAAACTGAAGGGTGGTTTGATTCTCCCTCAAGGAACAACATTCTTCAGTTATGAAATCGTCCCAGCCTTCTTTCCCTCCCTGAGCCCGGCTACCGAAAGCCTGCAGTCTCAAGCAGGGACAGACCCTTCATGTCGACTCCGTTGTGAGATAAGAGCATTTGGCAGCTTGTGGGATTGGGGCTTCTTTGGTCGGCAAGGAGGTGAGGATCACTTTCCTCATGCACCTGGTATAATTGCTAGAGGAGATGTGGAGTGTCTAGTTCGAGAGCATCTGGGAGCGCAAGGTGCTCCATGTGTCCTTAAGGACATCCAGCCTTGTGGCGAGGCAAGGGCATTGGGTTATCTGCTTCACTTACTGCCTGTGCCCAGTGAATGCTCTTGGGTAAATCACGCTGGGATTGGGCCTATGGGAAAAATATTCAGTTTGGCTGTGCTGGCCTAATTCAACTGCTATAGTCACCCAGGACTGATGTACCCAGAACTGGTGTTTTAATTGCATGCAAAATATTGTGGTATGATACTTTGATACGGGCTTAAGTGCACCACACTGCAGATCTTACAGGTGTAATTATTTTGGGGTGATCTCTCACTGCTAAACCCAAATAGTGACACCAGCATTAATACAGTGCCTCAGCTCCCCAGCTCTAACGGGATAACCCCACCAGCTGAAACCACCCCTTCTCCTGCTAGGTGCATGTAAAGTCCCTGTTCTGGCTGGTGGAGGGCCTGCCATGATACAAATCAAGGCTTTGCTCTCTCTTGGCTGCCCTATTTTTCAAAATTCACGCAAGAGGAAATGCCCAGGTCTCTTCTAAGTAATGCAGCAGGGGAAAAACAAACCAACCCCCTATCTCCAGATGGCAAGCACTGGAAGAACGGGCCCCAACGTGGCTGTAGGTCAGCTATGTACACCAACTCAAGAAATTCCCTGAAACTATCTCAGATGCTCCCTCTTCTCCTCATATGAGCTCAAATGGTGCTATTCCACTATTCTAGACAAAGTAATTCCAACTCTCAGACTGTCAGGAACCTGTAACTGTTTCTCTTTTGCAAAACGAAAAAAGAAAGAATGGAAGGAAGGAAGGAAGAAAGAGAGAAAGGAAGGAAGGAAGGAAAGAAGAAAGAAAGAATTCCCAAGCCTCTTCTGCTGGTACTCTCCTAAGAGAAAGCAGCCATATTCCTGCACAGCTCTGCACAGGGCACCCGGACTTACCATCTGGGCAGGAATCAAATGTAAAGTGAGTCTGCCTCTTGGGTGAACCCCTCTGTGCTAAAGGGAAAGGCAGACTTGACCCAGACTTACTGAGACCAGCAGGAGCATGCTGGATTTTAAAAGGCATGCTGCAAAGGCAAAGAAGGATAAAACAGTTCTTACGGGCTAAAATAGGCTCCTGCCAACTTATAGGGGAAAAGACCAGATACTCAGAGTTAGCCAAGTGCTTAAATCCCACTGCATTCAACAACTTAGGGCAAATAAGAGCTCCCACTTATATCAATGGGTGCTGTGTCAGAATTAGTGGCTTGAATTACCACCCTGTCTTAATTTGCCACGTTCGTAACTAGTGAAAACAGAACCATTAATTGATGGTGATTTCCTCATGCCTTTGATCTTCATTGTATCCCATTACGGTATCAAAACTGATGGTATCTCATAAGTCCAGCCCCTAGGAACCATCCCCAACAACCCATCATTTCCCTTCTGCAATCATCGAGAGAGCTGAAAATGTGGCATGAAATGCCATGGGCTCAGAAAAGGAGCCAGACATCCAGCTTGACCACTGAAAACACAATAATCCTTTGTGTTCCTCCCAAGGGGCACAGGATTATAGGATAATTCATGTTGAAAGGTACCCTGGGAGGTCTCTGGTCCAACCTCCTGCTCTGAGCAGGGTCAGAGATGACCCTACTCTCTGTGCACTGCTGAATGGGGCACTTCCCGGTTCTCTGGGTCACTTATACAATTCCAGTAGAGATTTAAGGTAGAAATAGTGGTTACCTGTGACTGGATGTTGACTGTACAATGGCGGTGGTAAGTAACCACCCTCCTTACACTGGGGAGGCACAGATTTACTTGCTATCCCTATGACAAGGCTTAATTATCTTCTTGTCTCTACAAAAGACCTTCTGGGTCAAGTTTGAACTGCTTGGATGAGGTCCTGGGCCAACAAAATTTTCCCTGCCTGTGTCAAATGTCTCCTTTATCAAGCTCAAGTCCTGTCTCCAGCAGCCCATTTTACATGGCACATTATCACAAGCAAATGAGTTCACAGTAGATTTCTCAAGATCTCTGCTGCTACTCCATCATGGATGTTCCTGTTGTCAAACCCGTAGCACTGCACTTACCTTTATCTAGCACGGGCCCAAAGATGGCTAAGCTGTCATTGACGGTCGTGCAGTTCCACCTTCTCCCTCGAAATTGGTGTTGGCACTCCTGGATCCCAATCTTCACCCCTTCTGCTACGCTGGGCATGATCTCCACATAGTTCCGACAGAAGCGTAGCTGCTTGGGTACCAGTCCTGGGATGCTCCCGCAGAGGATGGGTTGAGTCCCCAGGGAGGAATACTGGTGACCAATTGCCAAGGACCTGGAAAAAAAACCCAAGGAAAAAGAGATGCTGTCAGGCTGGCTTTCACCTTTGTACTTGTTTCACAAGAATGGGGACAGAAAATCAACATCTTCAGTTCCTCTGCATTCCCCTCTCCAGAAAACGTCCTTTCCACTGTCATCCCGCCCCAAAACAACATCATCTCTCTCCTGAAGTTCCCTACAGGCCCAACTAGGCAAGCAACTCTAATATCTTCTTTCCCTTTTCTTCATCATCTCAAAGCCTTAATCCATCATTGTGCTGCTTCTTCCCAAAGATGCTCAGCTCATACAATTAGTTTCCTTTGCAACCAGAGGGTCAAAACCGTATTTCTTTCTTTGAAAGCCAAGTACACCTGTAAAAGAGCAGGTAGGTTTTATAGGAAATTTTGGCAGCTGAGGAAGCCCAGGGATTAGAGAGTGAAAAGCACTTTCAGAGCTACATAAAGTAATAACACCAACAGTAGAAGAAACCACGCTCCAAGTCTTTGGAAGGGGAACACCAAAAATTGACAACCATCATACAGTTCAGCAGTGTCCCCTATATATTTGAACCTTAGCAGGTAACTTCTGTGCACTGAAACTGAGCCTAAAGACTCAAGCAGTTTGGACCTTGAGAAAACCTAGAAAACTCAACTCCGAGCTAAATGCTGCAGGAGAGCTACTTAAAGTCACTACTCCATGATGCTTTCGTAAGCAGTTAAATTTCCTGTACTGTAGAGGAAAGGGGATGGAAATATAGCCCTGCTGGAATAGAAGCAACCTGGGGAAAAACTCTCCTATGGCTTAATATGCATCCAATGTCAATGTTATTGCCCCATGTGATCAATGGTACTCATGGTACTAGAAACATTCATGCATAGGTGCATGCAAGGTTGGCATATTGGTAACATCCCTGAAAGTATCATCTAGAAAAGACACTTTAGCAAAGTATTTCTACAACTGCTTAATCCCAGCATATGCTTTGCAAAGCTTTATACTGGGGCTTTCTAATCAGGTTGAAGTGTTTTAAAAAAAAATTATTAAAATGTCTGCCAGTGTCCTTCTGGATATTAGTTTAGCACATTTTCACTTGACTTTCACACCAGTTTCAATTCGGAAATTTTCAGAAGTAGGGCTGTATTTTGACAAAACAATGCCAGCTTTGCTATACTGTCACAATGATACGGAGAGCCTGCTTTGATCATCAATCTGTAAATTGCTTTGGTTAAAGTGAGGAGAGTGAAATTAAAAAAAAACCCCACCAACAAAACTTGAGTGCAAATTCTGTGCTCAGTCAAATGGAAGTCTGTTGAAAGGAGTGTCCATGAACCATTATGTTGGTGGAAGCCTTAGAGACAAACAAGTCAGCTATGCAGAGAGATCAGCAGATATGTAGCTAATTATATAGATTTTTAAAGTGTTTTTACTGGTGCTTCTAATAATAACCTTGATTACTAAAACTGAAGGGATTTTTAGAGTATAATTTCCTTTTCTTCTAATTAAATCTCTTGATTGACTTTTCTGCTCAGAATTAATGACAAAGAGAAACCTGCCTGGGCAGTGTGTATTTCTGTTTACGTTCATTTTTGCTATGTGGTTTTCATTTGGGAACAGCCTGGTGTGTTTGAATTATCAACAGGGCAGTCAGGGACTATGCCTTAACTCTCTTTTGCTCTCACTAGAAAAAAAAGTACAAGAATTCTATCATTGCTGGAGTTCAGAAGAAAATTAGCTTGACTTTAGCACTTCCCTAGGCTAGGACAAAAATTGTTTTAAAATGTCTGTCCTTTTTATGGGAGAAGGGTACTTGCAGTCAATTAGCTCCTTTCCTGGTGGGTACCTGGTCAAGAGGGGAAGAAGTGAAAAGAAGATGGACATTCAGATGGTCAGGTACCAGGGGATTTTAGGCTGAACTCAGTGGCTTTACTAAGTGTGCGTAGACTAGGCTTTACAAATCAATCCTTTCCAGGTAAGTGAGACATAGGGACATCCATTTCTGGATTCCAAATGACTCTTCGTAGGAGTCTAGAACCAAGATAATCAGCTCAGCCAAGAATGTGCCCTCCAAGACATTGCCCAGTAAATGAAATTTAGATGAGCAAGGTAGAAGGTGCCTGGGAAAGCAAAGAGTTTTCAGCTGATTTCCTAAACTTAAGTGCCTCTTTCCACTTCAGCTGCACTTTGGGAGAAGATTAATCTCACCTCGTATTAAAGGGCAATTCATCCTACCCCAGGGAGGGAGGATAAGTAGCATGAACTGCCCTCCAGAAGAGCCTCTCTCTTTCCATTGCTTTAAAAGAGGGAGGCAGGCAGCTCACATTGACCAGGAACTGTGTTCATGTCACCTACTTTCTGATGTCTGCAACATGGACATCTCTAGTTGATCTGCTCACCCCAGCCTGCTTTTGTAATCAGTCAGTGGAGAGAAACAGGCACTTGTAGGGCACGATTCATTTGCCCATTTTAGATGTCTGCTTTGGGATGAGGTGAATCATGGCCTTGCCTCCATTGACTATATTGGCTAGACTATCAAGACAGCCTGGGTGACTGGTTGAGTGGGATATGTCTGAACTGTAAAAGTCTCCAGATGAATCATGCCATGATACCTAACAATTGGGATGGCTAAGTTCCTTGAAAAAGTCCCACCCAGGAAAGCTAAGTGCTGTGTTGAAGCCCATGCAAAGAGCTCAGCTGTAGGAAGGAGGCAAGTTTCTGCACGAGCCTGCAGGAACCCACAGGAGAAGACCAAGGAAAGGACCCAGTTAACTTGTTTTCCCTATCTAAGTGGCTTGATGTGGGTTTTCTTGAGCTTTAGATTAATTCAGGGAACAACTAGTGGCAGAAAAGCACCTGTGAAATGGAGCCCATGCCAAGCCAAAGGGTGTTTTCACTTTGACTGCACTGTGTACATTTTTGTTTTATTGTTAAGTTATATACAAAACACCAGATCACAGTTTCTGGACTAAAGACACCTTCTAAAACACTGTTTCAGGCTTCAGAGGACTTGTTGAGTGTGTTGCCTCTGTAGCCTTGTTGGGAATGCGGAGTCTTAGGGTGCCACATCTCCAAATCTCAACCCATTCAATCCCCTGAGGACTGAGAGTTAGGAGGTATTCACAGATGCCAACTTTAGGCTCAGGAGCTGGATGGTCTTATCTCTGTAAACAATGGGGAGAGATAGATGCCTTCATCGAAGCCTCCAGAGAAGAGCACTAACTTAGTTGTTCTGACTCATCCTTAGAGAATAGTTCAGCCACTGACTATACAAGGAGTCCAGGATGTGAACGCTTTCCAGTGTCTAAAGTTAACTTTGGTGGAAACATCTGTAGAGTTTGTTCCCACATAACTAAAGTCACCAGAATCCTTCCCAAAGCTTTCAAAAGTGCCCCATCCAGTTCCCACCAAAGATAAAGTATCCACTGAGATAGAATCAACCTGCTGTAGGCTCCATCCATCATGTTGTGAAGCCAGGAGGACTTTCTTGAGCTATTTCAATAGGACCTGGATGAAGCTTTAGGATTCCAGTCTCATAACCTTTTATTATGTGAACAGCCAAACTCATGCCTGTCTCTATGGTTTTTGGTGGTTTGGTGGTAGAGTGGTAGAGTGGTAGAGTGAAAATACCAGTCATAGGAAGAGGAGTTTATAGGTTGGTGCCCTCAACTATTCGTTTCCGTTGCTGGGAAGATCATCTAAGATAAAAAAAATAAAAACATGTAGAAATACTTTTAATTGCTTTTCACACTGCTCCCTTCTCAATACAGTAGGGAAACAGTCACACCTTGCTTTGATCTATGTTACAGTCTGGAAAGTTTAATCTGCAAAAGACAATCTCCAGCAAGAGTCTTGTTCTCAAGGCGTCATCAGGCACTGAGACAGTGTAATGCAAATTTGGCATTTCATGGAGGAGTCTGTAGTCACTTGACTTTCAGCTGAAGATACAGGGTGGAATCTCAAAACATCTCTCTATGAACAGTGCCTCTGCTGTTAAACATAGCTAGGCACAGTCCTCTTCCTAGCTCACTTGCAGACTCTGGAGTGTGGTAACATCTATCAGAGCACCCTCTTTTGGTCTCTGCTTCCAGCTTCCAGGTGTAAACACTTTCTCCCTCTCTCTAAAGTCAATTTATCTTTAGGAGAACCAAGTTCTTTCAGCTTCCTGTCATTTTTATTGATCATGAAGTATGAACCTTATGAACCTTCCAACCCTCCCCCCAAAAAACCAACAACCCAACAAACAAAACCTTTAGAAAAGATTGAGAAAGTCTATAAAGATCAGAATCTTATTTCAGTGTTGCTCAACTCTCTAGTAGCTCCCATCATTCATTTTTCTCACTGTTTCCATTGATTAAACCTGTCTTTTGCATTTTTCCACTCTCCTGCAATCTGCTTCTAAACTGTCTTCTGCATGTGGGTAATTCTGAAAATGTGGTGTCGAGAAATGAGCCAAGTGTCATCTATTGTGGTCTAACCAGGCATCATCAAATTTCTTAAGCACCAACACTTCCTGGATGCATTGACACCAACCTCTTCTTTTCCACTGGAGAATTCATGAAGCACTCAAGGTTACACACACACTCATCCCCAGAACAGGTACTGCTCAAGTTTGAACCAAGGGAAAGGGTCAAATAGCTGTTCTTTTCAAACCAATTAGCCTTTTCTTCCCATTAGCTCAGGAGGAGCCATGAAAACACTACTCTGTATGTCCACAGCCAAAGTTCTTGGCTTATCTTTAAGCCTTGCATGCCCTGAAGTGTTTAATTCAACCTTCAGTGAGCATTTTTCTTTGCCAACACACCTAGAGAGCTCTTCATTTCCCTTATCTCAATCTATCTGCTCCTTCAGCAGAGCCATTGTAAATAAGTACCTGGCCACCTTCTTAATAAATTACATGTACCCTCCCTCTTGGAATGGACACCCCAGCCAGTTTATGAGGAAGAAATATGCAGGAAATATCTGCTCATAGCTTTTTCAGAAGAAGAGAAGGCTTCAGTTCTGGATGACCTTGCTGTACAGCACCACTCTACTGACTTTTCAAGGTCACTACCTTCTCAGTATGGCTGTCAAAAGTCCTTGACACATCAGTAGCAGCGTATAGAGACGTGTACACCTACTTGCTTCTTCCTGAAATTTGTTATTCTTGAACTCTATAGAACCTCTATTCTGCTACTCATCTTGGAGAGGCCTTTTGCTGGCTCCAAGTGCTGCTGAGAGCTTCCTCAGCGGACGTCCTTCTGGGGTCCCCGCCACAGGTAAAATAACTGCATTTAATAATGTTGTACAGCAAGAGTGTAACTTGTCTAATGAACCAGAATAAGACCCCGAGAGCACTTAAGTCCCCACTGAATATTGAGAACTGAGCAATAGCAGTGACTTTGCTCCTTTTGTCTTACCCAGATGTAAGGTGGCAGCCAGCCCTGCTGAAGAAGTCCAGTCAAAGGATGTCCATCTGCTTATAATAGGGGGAATTTATGTTTGCTTGCAGATGCCCTAGGTTTTCTTCCACACTGCTCCATTTGCATGAGATCCCTAACAGCAGGATGTCACCCTTCCTCCAAATCCCTTCTCATAATCCGTTCACATTTCCAGAGGTTCACCTCGCTCTCTTTTCCTTTCTCACTCATTTTGGCTCCCTCTCTCTCACATCTCCTGGTACTTAGGCCAGAAGGGCTCACAGGCAAGCTGCTAGCAAGTGATGAGTGGGCAGCCCTTACTCCATCCTACAGCATCCCAATTAGGCCCTCTGTGGTGCCCTAACCATAATCCCCCATGGGCTGCTAAGGTCAACCAGCATGAACTTCATGTATCTGAGGCTGGGGAGAAGTCAGCAAGTAGGAGGCTGTGAAGTTTCTAAAAAAATGGAGGCTGCCATGAATGGCCAATGGCACCTTAATGTTCGAGAGGCTCATGGGATAGGATCTGTAAATCAGCCTTGATTCAGCTCTCACAAACCCTCACCACACAGGGCTGGCATACATGACAGAAGAACTAAGGTGCCCGCCTAACATGGACAACTGGCAGCTGGGAAGGATAGCCCAGAGCTAGGGACCAGACACAGGAGGTGTAGTTGAGCCTACTGTGTCTTTTACACTCTGATAGCATACATCAGTTCCCAGTCTCCATGAAACTCTTCTGTAGAGACTTGAACCACCAGCCCAGAGGTCAGGTGGGTGGACAGGCAGAAAAATTAATAAATCTACATTCACTTAATGGCATACTTTTTCACAGAAAAACACCAGTATCTAGCATACGTTGTGATTATTTTTCTGTTTTCCTAAGAAAATGAAAAGAAAACCTGGAGAAATTTTAGAATGGAAAGGAAGGAAATGGAAGTTGCCAAAGCCCATCATTTTAAATGGAAAAGGAAATCATTCTGCTAACTAATGTCCCTCCTGGATGGAAGTGATTTTCTTCTATGACATTAGAACTATACCAAACCCAAGCAATTATAAAATGAGGACAATAATGAAATTTTTAATTAATGTTTTAGTTGAAAATTTGAAAACCACCTTAACATAGATCAACAAAGCAATAGGTTTAGCTGTAGAAGACATGAATCAAGTAACTGATTATCATGAAAAATATTTTTTCGTGATTGTTTGAGGGGTTTTTTTTTGGTTGCGTATTGCCCAGTAATAATCAAACCTAGGCCTAAGCAGTCTAACACTAATTACAGAAATGACATATTTTAATTCAGAAATTATGAGTGTCTGTAACATTGATTGTAGTGGGGTCTTCAACTTTTGGTCTCTGAGCTATCGACAGACTATTCCTAAGAGGTTCACAAAAGAACTAAGAAATCTAAGCCTGTTGTTAGGCTGATCAAATTCACTGTGCAGGTGTCTGTCCTTCCAGAATCTTTTTCTTCCAGTCTGGAAAAAAAAAAAGACTGAAACCTACTGGTTTAACTGTTCTTTCCGCTTCTTTTGCTAGATATCTCTTCTTTCATCCTAAAGTAGAGCACAAGAGCTATATTTAAATTCTTTTTTTCTCCTAGCCCAGAAAGTATGTTCATAATTTTGCGGCTGGGTCCGATCCTGCAAACACGCAGGCATGGAGGTAACTTTTCTCCCATGAATAATTCCCTCACCCTTGCCCTGCATTAATAATAATGATGGTGATGCTGATGCAGCATTGTATTTCTCTAGTACCTTTCATCAGAGGATCTCTAAGCGTGGGACTCATCTCACCTGACTTTGACCATTTAAAAGTTAGGCATCTCGGCCAAGTTAGCTGTCTACTAGAGTCCATGGAGCAAGATCAGCATCTCCAGAGGGCAATTCAGCCCATCCTAAGATAGATGCCTCAGATAGGTGGGCTGAATCACTGGAGATGCCTAGGAGGCGGCACTGGCTGTGGAAAAGTGATGAGCATAAACTAGACACCTTGTTTTTAGCAAGTTAAAGGTAGGAACCAGGAATCTCACCCTTTTTTGCTGAATTTCAGAAACCTGGAGGGCTGGTAAGAGGACACCAAGGAAAGTCTTTGCTGAGAGATAGACGGCAGCTATCTCTAATGTTGACCATGGCAGCTTATTTATAACACCCAATGGTAGCTTGGGTCTGGATTTGGAAAATAACATACTCAATGGCAACTTCGAGTGGATGCTAAGAAAGCAGAGTATAATTATCTGAGTTGAGGTTTGGCCAGGACAGTGAATTCCCACAGGAACTAAGGCACACCACAACACTCAGCACCTTCCACTCTAAGTGCAAGAGATGTTTCTTTGACTTTGTCTTCCCTTAGGATCTACAGAACAGAATAGAAGAGGAGAGAATACGAGTATTAACAACCTGGTTCCTTGCAAAAAGTCTCAGGAACTCTTTAATTACCCTAGGCAATTAACTCCTCTGTTATACATGTCATCTGAAAAACAACCCATCCAGCAGAATAATGGCCCCTCAAACCATGTTTTCAAGCCTGGCTCCAGGACACAGTGACCCTGATATTTTTTCCATACCAGATCCTACATCTGGGGCTTTTCCCTGGAGGTCTCCTGCTGAGATCTGCCTCCATCCAGCTCCATTTATCTTATAAGACTTGCCAGGATCACAGTGCAGGGTATTAGAGATATATAAGCCTTAACATTTTAATCTGCCACCTACACTGCAGCTTATGAGAGCTGTAAATCTCGTGGTTATAATGAACTCATCTAATGATATTGCTGATGGATAAATTTACCTGGGACGAGGAACAACAGTTACTTGCAAATGAAAGAAGAGCAATTTAAAGTTTCATGTAAACACCTTTGCTGCCTTACTTCTGACTTCTCCCAGCCTAACCCCTATCAGGGTTTCATGACAAATGGAAAGTATGTATGTATGTGTGTTTGCGATGCAATGACTGGCTGGCCTGCGAGAGAACCTGCCTCCTTCTACCCAGTATAATGCTTATATACCTTGGGCATTGGAATCAAGTTTTAGATGAAAATAGATCACATTTCCTGGGTCAGGTGTGCTAAATTAGGGGAATGGAAGGAAAAGAGAAGGCAACATATTAGGCAATGAAAAATGCCTACAGTATTTAAAGATATTTAGACTCCTACTATGAATTTCAATAATAATTAGGAGTGTGGCTAGTCTTAACCCTCCTAGTTCCCCCCCACCCCCAAAGCATCCCAACTTGAGCCTTTTTTAAATGATCAGCAATATAAATTACACATAGTGGTTTCAAACCTCTCATTAATGCTCATCCCCCTGAACTGAGGTCTGTTCTGGGCTATGTCAGTGCTAAATACCTTGGAGGACTGGGCTCAAAGACCTCAGATCCTTGCGAAGATTGGATTTGGACTTCTAAATTGCTTAAGTGCTTAAGTGCTTGGGGGAATTTTATCCTGAAACTCCTTAATGATGAAGCCAATTTTGAAACGAGAACCATGGATGGAAAGCTCCGTCACTGTGGTGTTTAGGTAACCCTATAAGAACAACACGATTTTCACTGTCCACTGTTCTAATGCAGTGAGTTACTTATATTTCTCACCCTTTCCTCCGAGAACGTATTTTGAATATGCATTTGGTCATGCTAAACACACACACATACCCTCACTCAGTTGTGCGCACACACACACACGTCTGCGAGTTCCTTCTTTGGCTTTCACTGAGTCATCAGGCTCACCAAATGTGTGAACTCACGCTATAATGTTCTCCCAGAAAAATAACAAATTGATTTCATTTTTACAGGCTACAGCATGCTATATAATTGGAGACACTGCCTTGTCAACTCAGACCGGTCTGACCCGACCAGAGACATTGCTTACAGCTGTTTACGGAGCCATAAAGTTTCCTCCTCTTTGTTTTTCCTTCCTTTTGCACTCTCTCTTTTTTCTTTTCCCTTCTCCCTCTAATGAATCCTACAGCTACTTTTCGTTCTGGTCATAAAATACTGTTAAGGAAAATGCAGGAAGCCTTGATTTAGAAAAGCACTTCAGTCTGTGCTTCAAGTTAACACTGTAATCAATGGGACTTAAGCACATATTTAAAACTGAGCATGTGTTTAAGGGCTTTTATTGCACCAAGACAGTCAGTAAGGAACTTTCTGTTACACTTGTGTGTGCTTTTTTTTTAATTATCGATACCAAATTAGAGGTTTTGATTGAGCAATCTCAGGGACTGTTTCCTTTTTAGACCCAGAGCACAGCTCCAGTTGCATCAGGAATTTTGCCGTTTCTCATTGTCACTGTGTCCAAACCCTGATCATCTGAGGAAGAGCAAACTCCTACACTAGTTTATCTAGTCTACTGAAACTACCAGTTAGGACTGGGCACCTTTTTTTTTTTCTACATGAATCTATTTCCCATAAAAACACATATATTAAAAAAACCCCACCCTGAAATCTTCTATTTTTCACATATCTATGTAATTTGCCACATTTGCCAAGCACAGTAAGTTTAATTTTTCTGACCATTGGAAAAATACAGTTTTATGGAGGGTGGTTTTGCATACAATTTTGCTTTATGTAAAAATCTTTTATGTTTATCTTAAAATACTCAGAACCTCAAAACTTAAGTGAAATATTTTGATTTCTGTGAAAAAATAATTCTGATCAAATGCTTGATTTTCCAACCGTGAAAAAGATGTTTCCATTTTGAACTACTGAACTGAAAAAAAAAGAAAATGATCCCAAACCCGAAAGAGCTTTTCATCTAGTTGCACTATCCATCAAAATACCATTTAAGTACTTTGCAATAAATTATGATTGTGCTTCCTTTCATATCATCCATTCATCACAGAATCTGCTCCTCCTTTGGTCTGAAATGTCACAAGACTCATCTCATTCAATCCTTCTGAAAGGCTCAAGGACTGATCAATACTGAATCAACTGTTCCAAAGTCACACATAGATATGAATACATCTTACACCCTCTTTGAGGACCATTTCTGTACATAGGACAGACTTAGGACTAAAGAGAATATTTATCTGGATCTTGATCCAAACAGGTATGGGAAAGGAACATGAGAGTCGGTCAGGGAAGAAAAACTTTCCTCCAAAAATACACTGAAGCTTTTCAGGTCTATATTTTTCTTTTTAGAAAAAAATGGAAAGCAGCAGAGGGCAGAGACCTCCTTAACTTCTCCTTCCCTCTGTTTTAGAAGGGCTGCAGCAAAAGATGACCTGTTATTAGATGACAGAGAATCCACATGGAGGAAGGCCATGAGGAACAACCAAAGGGAAGGCAACTCTTATTTATAGCTGAACTCTTGCAAGACTGCCGTGAGACAAAAGCTCAGACTATTTCTGCTGCTTATAAAACTATTTTTTAAAATGAAATGGCAATTTCTGCTGCAACAGAACAACTGGATTTTTTTTTTTTTTTTTGCAAAGAAACTACTTTGCATGGGAAAAAATCCTCATGGCTCCTTGACATGTTTCAGCTAGATCTCAGTAAAATTAAGGAGGTACAGACTGATGAGTCGCTCAAAGGTACAGGAAAAATGCCAGTGTATGTCCTGGCATTTGTATACACTTTGAGAGAGGGAAAAATTCTCTCTCAAAGATCATCTCTCACAACAGAAAGAATAACAGCAGCAATAAAATCTCATGCAGAGAAAGAAGAGAAAGATTTAATTTGCTTTACAGCACTGACTTTTACCATTGTTTGCGGGTACCTCCTGTCTACTGAAATGGATGTATTGGGTCTTCTTCAGCGCAAAATTTATTCTGGTGTGAATGGAACAGGTAGGGATATTTCAGCCATAAGGCAGCTTAATTTTCTTGGACTGCCAAGCAAAGCCCCTCAACTTCCTACATCTATGGCAATGACCTGGCGTTAAGTCGAGGTTTTATAACGTGTTTTTGAGATAGGAAGCCCTATGTATATGTAATGGGAATCTATTCACAACCAGCTTGCTTTTCTTAGCCATCTTCTGTGGAATCTTAAGTAACAGGTCACCCACTCCAAGGGTCTGGTTGAAAAAAGGTGATTCCAGTCTCTTGCTCTTCCAGTCTTTCGAGTGATCGAGCAACAGACCCGCTCTGATTTCCTGCAACACAGCTGGAGAATCCCGGCACCATGTCTGCATCACCAGACAATGCAGAGAAGGACCAAGCTTTCTTCTCCAGGCTCCTCTCCCTAAACTTGCTGGAGTTCGGTGTTCACACACCAGGAGCCGTGGCTTGAAGTGTTTCTTCTCCAAATGACTCAGCAGATGCGGTGCCTTGATGTTTTTCAGAAAAACATAACTGTTCTCCAGCCTAGTAACTTCTCAGTGCCATTGGTGACTCAGTGCTTGGCTGAAGGAGGGCTGGCGGTGGTCAGGCTGATGAACGGGGAAGAAACTCGGGTGAGAGAGGAAGCGTGTAGGAGGGGTAGGATTTGGAGGAAAGAAAGTGGGTAGGGAGTTGTCCTTGGAGCAGGAGAAACTAACCCAAATCTCTGACTTGGAGGATGAAAAAAGATGCTGGGTGAAGAGCAAATAACCATAGAAATGGGCTCGTTTTCCCTGGTCGGTGAGGGTAAATGACCCCTCAGCGCTCGGGGCAAGGAGCCTCCCGCAGAAGGACCCTCACAGGGTGGCTGCAGCCAGGAGCCGCACCTGCAGACCTCTCTGCGCAGCATCGGAGCCTTAATGATTTCTTTCTGAAAGTGGCTGGGGAAATGCAGACAGGCTGCCAGATAGTGATCAGTTTGCGGAGGGGTGATCACTATTAGGCAAAGATACCAGCTTTGACATGCAGCGAGGGACGCGGCCAAGAATTTGGGAAAGCAATCCCAGCTTTCTGCTGCACGTTCCTCTGCCAAGATACCTCCTGTGTTTACTTTAGAAACCAGAGACTAGCCCTCCTCTTCGTAATAATAATAATAAAGCTGCAGGGTCACTCAGCCTAGCAGATGGATTCCTTCCAGTTTGGATTTCTCTTCGTTACCTGCAGAACTGATGCACTGATGTATCTGGGGGATTATGCAATGTTAATAATTAGGTTTCACAGGAGATCTGAACAGTGACAATGTGAGGCTGTGGGAAGGAAGATCCACTGGAGAAAATCAAATCGACCCATGGATCTCCTGTGGAACCTGTGGACTTTGCTGGGGTCTAAGGAGCCTGACTAGCCACAGGGACCTCGCAGCCCTCTGCAGCAGGAGCTCGCTGCTTGCCGGCAAGCTGCTCTCATTCATGCAACAGAAGCAGCTCCATCTCACCAAAGAGCGGCGGGAGCAATGAAGCAGATTGCATGGCTTTCCCATGCTCCTAGATCCTAAATATCTAGTGGTGCCTATCGTAGCAGGGACAGAGACAGAAAGTCTGCAGGAATACTCCCTTGCATTTCTTTTCTATTAGTACCGAATCAAAACCTTAAGCTCTGGAAGCGATTGTGCTGAAATCCTCAAAAGCCTAAGCCCCCAAAGCTTTTTGTGTGTTTTTGCAATTTTCTTCTGTGATGCACAAGTGGTATACAGAACATTAAACCTGTGCCATTGTTGGGTTTAACCTGCTAAGGTTTATTTTTTACTTTTAAAAAAGGAAATGTTTTGTTGCAGTACAAGTAGCTTATTTTCCACATTGAAACAACTTATAGCATTGTGATTTTTTACTATAGTCCTGCATGCATTAGAACATTGAAAAGTAGAAATCTAAAGGAGATATTTTGACTGGTCAGAAATATTTAACTGAAGAAATCAGTCAGAATTTTAACAAGTTTTTGTGATTAAGAAATAAAGGAATTTCCAACTGTCCATATTGCCTGAAAAAGAGAAAGTTCAGTTTTCAAGGATTTTTACAGGATCAACATATTAAGTGGTATACAGATGTTACAACTACTACCTTAGAAGGCCCTGCTCTGGGTTTTACTATTTTCAATAAATTCTTGTGTACAATGCTCAACTAATTAATTAATGGAACTCAGTTTCACAAATTATCATTGAGGTTCAGAGCTTAGCAGGAATAAGAAGGGATCAGCTATTTTACACAAAGCAGGAACGCCTGGGGATTTGACAGCATGAAGATGCCAGGGTTTTAAAGGTTTCTGAGCACTTCATCTACAGAACATTAGCCCATTTATGACCAGCTAGGAGGGCAAAGAGAAAGCTTTCTTTGGAAGGAAGAGTCTATTCCTTAACTGCAAGGCTGAAAAGGGCAATGAAAGGAAAACCATGAACACAAGAACATGTTTACCCTTAATGCCACCATCAGATGTTTTCTGCCTTCTGTTCCCTTCCCTTTCTGCACGTACCCACGCAGAGACACACCTATTGACACATCCCTGTCCGTGGAGGCACCATTTAAAATTTCTCTGCTCTAGTGCACCCAAGCATCGACCAGAAACATTGAGTGCCCTCAAAGAACTCTTTCTTACATCTTTTTTTTCCTACTAATACTGACTAACAATATTTGGAAACCAGAAGCTCAGAACTAGTTGTGTCAAATTTCCAAAACCTGGGGAGGTATTTCCAGACATGGGAGGGTCAGTTTGGTTGACTGCACATGAGCACCTCACACCCTTCCAGCTACACTTGGGGATCCTACCTGGCTCCCAGCTGCCGCACCAAAAGGGCACGGGTCTTCTTCTGTAGGACCTGTGTGGTAGCTGCCAGCCCCACTGGGTGTCTTGGGTACCGCCAGGAATCTACGGTAGAACTGGGTGCCTTGATGTAGCCCGCTCAGCTGGGGGGGATTCAGCTCAATACCCTGTAGAAGGCTACAGCATAGACCTGAGCTAGCCATCCTACGTTTCCCATGTGTCCAATGGAAAGAAAAGGGCACAATTAGGACACAAGTAATTTGACCTAGTTTAGATATCTGTTTCAATATGAAGTTAAGTCATGTGCTGGTCTCCTGGGTATAAAAGAGTTATACCTCAGATGTGAATTACTGACACTGTAGGTGTTTAGTGAGATGAATCCCACCTTGAGCTCAGGATCGTGTGGTCAGGTGATAAACAGGAGGTTTGTATTCACCTGTACCAAACCCTTTGGCCAAACAAAGACCTGGTTCTGGAGGAGCTCCAGAGAGACTTGCTGAGAGAAGAAGGGGGGGTTGCAGTTGGGTAGGAAGCCCCTCCATGGGAAGTATAACAAATACAGGAACAGAGACCCAAATCCAGGAATTTCCACTGTAGCCCAAGCCAGGACAGGAGGACTCTCACTGGGACACAAAATTCTGAACTGAAGATTCGGCACCATTCCCTTCACTTGCCTCCTTGTGAGATAGCTTTCCTCAACTGGGGCAGGGGAACTGGTGAGAGGCAATCACAAAAGTCTAGGAATTCTGCCTAGTTTCTCTTCAACAGCATTGTAATCTTACTGATTCATCAACGTATATACTTTCCAAGCTAGGCCACCCATTAGCTCATCTCCTCTATACCATTGGCCATTGCTGAATCACCTCCTTCAGAAAGGTACCCAGTCTTGATCCAAAGATATCCAGAGGTGGGGAATTTACCAGTTCCCCTGGGGATGTGCTAACCACCTTCGCTGGTAAGAGCTGCTAGCTCTGCTGAAGCCAATCACTTGTGGCAGCGGTGGCAATCATAGACCACAGTGCAAAAGGAATATGGCTTTCCAGACGTGGGCTTTGCAGGTGCTAATTTTGACTCCACTGAAATCAGTGAGACCTGAATCCTGTCTAGAACAGGAAGCAAGAAGGGGAGGACAGTAAGTCCTCCACAATTTTTAATCTGGTTTTGGTTTGCTTCCTTAAAAATAATAATTAGAGGCTTCATCCACTCCCTACAAGAGATCATTTATTCCTTCTGCTGAAAAATGAGTTTGTAAGCAAGTATGTTGGATCTCTCCTGGAAGTGCTTCTGCTGGGTATTCAGTTTAAGGAGGGTGATCTCACCAACTGACGAGGGAGTTGGTGGTGGGGAGGAGGGGAAGGTTTGCACTGTTTAAGGAGGCTCGTGGGGGAGGACGGGGACCTACTCCCACCCCCACCCCATGCTGCTTTCCCCTCAGCTCCCCACCACGCTAACCTCCTTTTACTTTCCGAGCAGCAAGCTGCTGCTGCTGCTGGTGTTATTGACACATATTTCAAACAAGCCCGTGCAAGGGACTCGAGACACATTACATTGCACATGGTGCCCCGGGCCACAGATTCGCCTCCTTACACCGACAGCACGTTTTGCTTCATAAAGAATGTGCAGGCCTTCACCTCGAGCTATTTATCTGGTGTGCTCAGAAGAAATAAGAGAGTGGGAAAAAGCCCTACATGCCCATGTTGGCTGTTAACCCCGTACTAGATACCCCAGAAGTGGCCAAACATTGACCTCTCTCTGCATGAGGTCTGGGCTGTCTGCTGTCTGCTGATGAACCTGGACGGATGGCTCTAGTCCATTCCCCATCTTTCTGTGCACCTGCAGTTAGGAAAACGGCTTCTTGCATTTAGGAAAACGCCTTCTTGCACCTCTTTGTAACTTCACCGACCCATTCGTACAGCTCCTAGCACATGCTCCATCACGGAGCACGGCCAGAGCTCCCAGACTCTAGTATCATCCCACACTGGAAGAGGAAGACTATCTGGTAAATAAAAGTTGCTGATACACACCTCTTTCCAGGATCAGGATAATCTTCCCTTGCTGTTAGCAACATTTTTTTTTCCTGCTTTCTCTAAATCTTTCCATCATTGTTATTATAATGATAATAACAATAATTATTACTATTATGCCTTGAACTTGAGTCTAAGATTAGGGCTCCCATTGTGTTAAGAGAAATGTCACGTTAGAAAGCTCATTGTCTGCATTCAGGCAGGACACGAAGGGGTGAACGAAACAGAGAAAAGGGGCCAGGAATGAGGTAGGATGAGAGGCAGCAGTAAGTAGAAAATGAAGAGCAGTTAGCAGAATAGCAGGAGTCAGCACTGGTGCCTTGCCTAAGCAAACCCCGCTCCTTGTCTGTGTCCACACATGTCAAATCTCGGCAGGGAGAAGGGGAATGCTCCCTCGAATTTCCCAGCTGCAGAAATGTGGATTTTTTTTGACATAGCAGTGGGAGAACCTTTAGCAGCTGCACACAGGTCTGATCGCTGCCATTGCCTCTTCACTGATAGAGCTCGGCTCCAAGTATGTCAAATGTCCAGAAAAAGCCTTCCGTTGTAGCAAAATCAGGGTGGAGAGCTTTCCACCACAAAACCCCTACATTACTACATTACTCTTACCTTGAGAAGAGATTTCTGCAGTCATGTCCCTTTTGGGGGCTGGAAAGCTGCCAGCGATCTGGGGTAAGGAGTTGCTAACATCGTGCCATACTAATAATTCTTCATTTCACCCACCTTTTTTTCTGTCTCTTCAGATTTGAAGCGCTTCAGGGCAGGGACTGTCTCTCGCTATATGTGCATACGGTGCTTAGGACAAGGAACTTTTCGACTTCCTTGGAACTGGCAACTGCTAATGTATTGCAATTAATAAATAATTGGAAAGATCTTGAAAGGTGAGATGTGAAATGACAACAGACTGACTGAGGGGGGCTGGGAGGGTTCTAAAATTTTTTTGAAAGCTTTTTGTTTTGGTAAATGGTAAAAAAATGCACACATTTCCTGGCTGTATACAGGAAAAACAAATTAATGCCTTTATCTGGACTGTGGCACGTGAGCACTGAACTACAGTCTAGGTCAGGGAGGGTAAAACAAAAGTCTGTCCAGGTGGAGTGGCGTGAGAAGTTTAGGTAAAGTGAATGTAATTCCCTAAGTGAACACCTTTGCTCTTAAAAAAAAAATGACAATATAGGTGAAATCCCATGGGATAGTTTAAAAATCATCCATCAGCTCATAGCGCTGCCCATGAATCTCAGACTCACTCCATTTCTACGTGCACTCAAAAACCATGTGAGAAGAATGGGAAATTGTGAACATACTGAATATAAGTTAGGACTAAGTAAGGCAGATAAGTGATAAGGAAAGCTCAAGCCATCAGTGAATAATCCATGACTAGTAGTGCTAAGAACATGAGAATGACCAATATATAATTGTTTAATGTATTGTTAGACAATATACAGAGATATTCACACACACTCATACACAAACATACATTTATAGTCCCTAATAATATATTAACCATATGTAGATAAACAAGGAGATAAAGAATGAAGGGAATCTAGGATATTTCTGGATAACTGCTGTTAACATTTGTAATAAATCTCGAAGTGATGATGGAAAACAAGAGAATGCCAAATAGGTTAGGAATCTACTGTGTTGTTAAAGAGCAAATGGATAACTGTAAATCTGTTATCTGGCCCAAAAGGGAAATGGATGATACAAGACTGAACCCATAGAGAATGAAAGAGTTGTAATATAATTAGTGGTAGTAACCACAGTTATATGGAACATTAATTTCATGCAATTTTTAAATGAGATTGTTAAACATATGTGATAAAAGTAATTCTGGTGATATAGCATTCTTGTCAGAATATAAAGAAAAAGAGTGAATAGTGAATAAAGAATTCAAAGTGGTAATATATAGGATGAATATAGTACATAATAAATAGAGGCACAGCTGACAGCTCTCCGGTATCATTCTGCTAGGCAATCATCATCAGTTGGGGCCGTTTCTAACTGAAACTCTCTGAGATCATCTCAGTGCTATTCAACTTTCTTACCAACGGTCAAAAAACCCCTCCATCACATCATTATTGAAAAAGTCCGTAGGATACTGAAGCACCGGGGGAGTGAGAGTGAAGGCTACGGACAGGGCAGCAGCACAAAGTGAGGGATCAGGACCTGTCCACCTAAAGCCGCCTTCGTGCCCCAGATGCCAAGTCAGGCTTGCCATGTCGAGGCTCCAAGAGGATGCAGGGATTTGGGGACTGACCCCCATGATGTGCATGCTGAGCACAGCAGGGCTGGCTAGGAGAGCAAAGACAGAGGAGGAGAGTAGAACCTCTACACATAGCACTGGTGAGGACACTACCAAAACACCACATCTAGATGGACTGAAAAGCTCGAGAAGGCCCCGGAGAAGCAGAAAGACATCTAAGTTTGAGAAAGGAATGGCTGATTCATACCATCTGCAGTCCATAGCTGCTACATCATTCCTTCCTTCACAGACAATGAAGAAAGTGGACATGGGATTGAAGCCAGTCACATCGAGGAGATGCTTTGAATAATACCAAAGCTTCTTTCTGGTGAGTCAGAGAGAGCTAGAGTTTTGACTCAAGTTATTTATTACTTTATTGATCTCCGATGCCATAGTATGCAGCAATAAGTTCCTCCAAGGTCTAAGAATAGTGGTCTGAATGAGAACTACAGGAATTTTAGAAAATGCCACCTTGAACATCTTTCTAAATGCTGTAGCTCAAGTACAAGTTATTAGACCTGAGGAAGGAGTGACCAGGTGGAGCTCTCAGACATCGTGGTCATAATGGTCCTGAAGAGACAAAATCGTACTCAGATTTCCTTGAAGGCTTCCCACCCAAGCAGTGACTCAACCTCCTTATTGTTTTAGGTAAGGAATCTGACACGATCAGGCCCAAGATGGTCCATGGCTTCAGGCCATAAAGTCCCCTATCACTAAGTGCTATAAAATTCTCTGATCAGAGGAGCATTCGCCACAAGCCCTCAAAGGGCTCAGTACCAAGATCTGCCTTAGACAATGGGATGTAATATATCTACAACCATATAAATAGCTGGTTGGATGAGAGTTGGATAAGATCATGGCTTTACAATGCTGCCCCTCCTGCTTTTAACCCATCCCAGCGTTGGCTGAAACCAGGATGTGGCAAGCCTTAAAGGGATTTATGCCTTGAAATTACCAGCCTTCTTCAGCCTTACAGGAATAAGGATGTTGATTCTCACCAGCAAATTGCTCCCACTCAGCACTGACTTTCCTTGTTGATCCTTTTAGCACCACCTTTTTGTTTAGAGCATCTAATCACTTATCAGCAAAGGTCCTCAACTAAAAACGCTGTTTGGAAACATCTCAGTTGTGGCCCTTTCATTCCATTCTCCTGCGGCATCCTGCTCAAGAAAGGCTTTTGCACCCCAGACTCTCCCTGTAAGTGATACTCTGCTCAGTTTGGGTCGTCATTGTGAAAGACACCCTGTGCTAGCAGAAGAAAAGGAATTGCCTTGCTGCAATTTCTATGCTGCTTGCTGTGACAGGACAGAAATGTCTCTTCGGTACCCAGCATTTGGTTGGCGCCAGAGCTCTGGGAACAGACTGAAAGGCGTGGGTTGTTTTTGGATGAATCATGTTTTTAATCATCAAACACTGCCAATCAGAACGGCAGCAGATTTTCCTCCGTTTTTTGTTTTACCTTAAGAATGACAATTTCAGACTCACAACTCTGGATTAAGCACAGATGATAGGAACTTCACAAGCACTGACTAACGAAACCTCACAGCCCTCTTGTTTGAGATGAAGAACCTTCAACATCAAAAGATTAGGTGATTTATGAACCTGTCCTTAATGGAGCTGACATTAGATTTGAGATAATAATCCTTCCAGCATGCAGATGGATCAATTATATCAGTGACTAACTTTAATTAGGAGAGAAGATGGCGTAGTTATTAAGGCATGGGTAGAGGACTGTGGGTTCAATACCTCATTGCACAAAAAGATCCCCTGTGGACTTGAGGCAAATCAGGCATTTTGGTTTGCCTCAATTTCCCATCTGTGAAGTGGGAATAATATTACCATACACATTCATGAAAACAGCCATGTATTTAAGGAATTAAAGACAAAGGCCATTAACACTTAGATGATGGATTATTAATAAATGAGCCATATTGCAGTGGTAAACTGAGGCTCGTGCCAACCACAGGAACACAGCAACACAGGAACAGAAGGTAGCTGATGGATCACTGAATGTATTTTCTTCTAGAAAGGCTGCAAAGAGGCACATTGTGTCTCCGCCTATAACTAGCTGTTTAACAGTAAGTATGATAGAGTATGCAAACCTGACTTCCAAGTCACTGTAGCACCTATGAACACTATTTTGGGTGGGGGAGGCTTCACTTCTATTTCTATGTAGGAATCTCCCCACCTCACGTATAAAGTTTTCTCCTTGCAGTCTCTGGAGCAACACCAAACGCAGTTGTTTTCTGTGGTTCCAGTAAAGCCTTGTCTGATCACTGGTACATTTTTCTTTTCAACCTTTCAACCCACTTTACTAGATAGGGCAGATGGTGGGAAGCTGGAAATTTCCTCCTCTCACTCCTAGGTAAATTACATTTGTTCCTGATTTACCCAATGCCCCATCCGAGCTATGGATCAATGAGACATAAACAAGTATGTAAGGACAGTATGTCCCAGGTGCTTAAACATGTGGTTAAGTGTTTGGCTGAACCAAAGTTTTCATAAGGATTAGATTTAATGCAATAAAAGTGAGTAACCCCAAGCATGACCCAGCTTTTCTGTGTTAGATGCTACCCTGAAGAAATTGCTGTTGTGTTTTAAATTGAGACTTTCAGAATTTAAAAACATGAAAATCTTCAAATGTTTTTTTAAAAAAAAACCAAAAAAACCCCAACAAACCACAAAAAACTCTTTCAGGTAGGACTTCCAATAAATCTCTGTTCAGGTCTACTTTACCAACCATAATCATCCATTTATAGATTTAATTCAAAATTTGTTTGCTGAGGGTACTATTTCTTCATATCAGTTACTAAGGCAGCAACGATCTATGGAGATACTTTAGAAGTCATAGACAAAAGTGGGCACATCATGCACTTACACTAGATGGAAGGCTTGATCCACAGCCTGATCCGTGTAGTCCAAAGACTATTGCTGAGTAGAGATCTCCAATAAAGAGACCTCTAGGAAACCTCTGCCTCTGCAGCTGGTTGAAGCTGGCTTAAAGATGAGCCCAAACAGAAGCATGATACAGTAGCCTGAGTTAGGAAATGAGTGTACCAAGGTGGCATGTTTGCATCTTTGCACGATGCATATTTTAACTGACAGGTTTTCACCTATTCTTTCTATTACAGCATCTTCTTGAATGACGGCCACAGGCCAAATTCAGCCTGCAAAGCATAAGTAGATAGGAAGCTCAGATGAACCCAGAGAAGAAGCAGCCCATGGTTTTCTAAGATCTGGTACTCATAGAGCTGAAGGCAAAAGTCTTGAGCAGACATTGACCTTCAAGACAATCACAGAAATACGACTCAGGTAAGAGTCTTGAGCTCCCATATTCACTTTTTACCTCTTCCTCAACCACTGTTGCTTGTGGCCTGCATACTTTTAGTGTCTTCTTGTATCAGCTCCCCTTTAAAACCAGGTGGGAGCTTCTGTTTGTATTTGTTTTAAAGGATACATGAAAAGAAACCACTGCAGCAGCCAAGTCAAGCACCCTAATTTTTGAGAATGTAAGTCTTCAAGTTGCCTTTTCTGCTATTTCTTCTCTTTTTCACCGAGACAGGTAAGGAATCATGTGGTCAGGCTGTCCCTCGGGAGAAAGGCTGGATTCAGGTGGCCACAACTGTCACATACACTGTCACAGGAGAAACAAGTCCAGAACAGGCTGTCCTCATCTGACCCAGGAGCTCAGCTCCTGAAGAATGGAAATTGAAAGGCATTTTGCATGTTCCCTTCATTGTATGCGCATCACTTCAACCTGCTTTCAGTGGAAACAGTATTTCCTGGCAAGAGCTGGCTTCAGAACTTTACCAGAGCTTTGGATAAAGTAAAGCAGGACCCCGGTCATCTTTTTACACCCTGAGTCCCATGCATAGCTTCTGCCAGCCAACTGCTCCTGGGTACCCATACAGTGCAGACAAGATCAACTTAGCGCACAATCAAGATTCAGGGATTTGATCAAAGTGAGGAGATAAGAATCACAAAGGCCAACTTTATGACTCTGTTACAGATAAGGTGACAGAGCAGGGACTAATCTAGATACTAGCATAATTGATAATAACCTTGGAGCTTCTCGGAGTTGTTTAATGACCCAGGAATCTGGGGAATGCTGTTGCATGGCAGAATTCCTGCCATGTGCCTAACACAATCTCTACCTCAGGCTGTGAGAGAAGGCATTAGGTCAGTTAGATTGGATTGATAGGCCAATACTGAGCAAAAGGATTACTTCAGACCCAAATGTTGGGTGTCTGAGATCTTGGCTCCTGGTGCACCCCAGATCCTGGAATACAACATCACAAAAGTAAAGAAAAAAAAATATATATCTTGGATAATTCAGCAACTGGGAGGCAGTCCAAATTCACTAGGCAAATTTGCTTATATGAGCTAGGAACCTGCATGTCACGCCTCAGCCCGGAATCAATCATATTTCAGTATCTATGGTAAAATATGCAAACAGCGACTTCCAGCTGAGACAAGTTCAGCACAGCTCGGCCAACGGGGTGGAGGCTCCATTTTTGACTCACCTAATAGAGTTACTGCCTAAGGACCATGAGGGTCCCTGTGCAATGTGCACATAAGCCATGAAGTCCAGCCAATGCTGGGAGAAGGGGTGGGGAGGATCTGTTCGTGTATTTGGCCGCCAGCTGGATGGGAAGTGTGAGATTCTGCTCCCGAGCTTGTCTCAGCTGGAAGGAACTCACTGCAGACATAATTCATCCAAACTCTGTCCTCTGCAGCTTTCTGTATAAATCTCATCCCAAGGCATTTTGGAGCAGTACATAATGTAACATGACAACACTGCTGAAATCCAGTGATCTCTATCAGCTCTGAGGGAACACAGATCCTCAGTGGTGTCATTCTGGACCCTCAGAAAACTAGGTCCTTCAAGGCATTTAGCAGCCAGTCTGTCTCTAAAGATACTTACCTGACTTCGACTGTGATGACAAAACCCTTCCTACTAGCTGCATACCTGTGCCTTTACACAGTGATCTAAGCATTGATGGCAACTTCACAGCTAATAGGATACAGGAACTTCAGCACAGATGAGTTTGCAAGTTACATATTCCCTTCTTCTGTCTGTATCTTGTCAAGTCAGTCACTAAACTCTGACTCTTTGCCCCATATCTATGCATTCCTTCGGACATTTTACATGTCCGGTGAGGAGTCTCTTCTTTAACACCATGAGCATGAGCATGCTGGTTGCCCAACTTTTCATGCTAAAGAGACAAGTAGCACAGTGCTTAAATAGTGTTGATCCTGAGAGTCTTTTTACATCTGCTATAGGTGCAGCCCTTACACTCTCTGGAAGACTGGGAAGTTGAGAAAATGACCATTTCACACTGAGGGTGTGTCTAAAAGAGGGCAATGTCTAAGTCCTGCTCTAGCAAGCAGCAGGAAATCACTCCTTCACTTCATCTTAACTTCTGAAAGTCTCAAGTAAAACATTGACCTTAGCTTAGGGTCCCTGACAAATTATTATCTGTTCTCCTACACTCCGGAGCTTCTCAAATGCTCATTTCCAGCTCAAGTAGGACCCATCTCACCTAACATTGGCCATCTAAAATGACTAGATGTCTAGTCTCACCTACTCATCCAGTTCCTACTAGATTTGATGGAAGGAAAGGTACTTTCAGGAGGGGATTCAACCTACCGCCTCTGAGTTATCGTAACCTAAGTGAGAAAAAACCTATCTGTGGAATACAGTTATTTATTGGGCTAGAAGATATGTTTCTTGATTAACATTGTGAAGGCACACAAACCTGGTCACAGCAAATTATTGCATTTAATGGGAAATCATGAGTTTACACACTTTGTTATACCTGGTACACAAAGTCACGAGTTGGCAATTTCATCATTTTATATCTAAATAAGTGAATGTCCAAGTCCTCAGGTTGAGTACACAGATTAATGCCTAGGGACTCCATGCCGTCATATCCTGAAGCTCTTCAGTAGCCTCTTCTATGTTTTTGGGTATCTGCAACAGCTCTACCAAAGTCAGGGGAGCTATAGTGATTCACACCAGCTGAAGATAAGCCCTGACTGAATTCCATAAAAAAAATGACTGATTTACATTGGTTCCACCCAGCCTCTTCGTAAAACAGAAACCTCCATCACAAATTCTCCATGGTCTTGCCTGGGATCGTGTTGAATAAGTCAAATGATGATCCTTCCACCATTTAAAAAACACTCCTCTACACTATGACATTCTAGAATATCGGACAAGTTGCTTTCCCTGATATCTAACTGCTATCCCTCTTTCTTTCCTTCTCCTAGTTATGCCCACTGGTACCTTGTGGAATGATTCCTCCTTGCTTTCCTTTACTATATACACCTGACAAATGTTTGAGAGCTATTATCATATCACTATTTGGCCCGGATTAGTACTTGCTAATCCTTGCTCATCAGCATCAGTCCTTCCAGCCCTCTGGCTCTTTGAATACCCTCCAGTTTGTCAACATCTTCCTGGCGTGAGCATGGGATGAAATACAGTAGTCCAGGTGCACTCACTCTGGAGCCATATCATCATATCAACTCAATTCAAGGGCTCAGTGCATTGGATCATGTGGGTTCTTCTTTCCCGTCACCTTGCATTTCACACTTAGACTGAAGGATGCATGCCTGTGCATAGCTGATCTGTTCACGTGTATCTATGTGAAGTTGTGCCTGTTGACATGGCGACGCCTTTCATAAATGTGGAGGTGGGGGCTCTACCTCCCTCTGTTTACTCACCAAGGTGACGAGAAGCAAGGTATTGGCACACAATGAATGAGATCAAGTAATTGACGAGTTCCTGCCTGCCAGCAGAGCTGCTGCGACTGTCCATGCGAGCGCTCTGAGCCTACACCAACTGGGAGACACACAGGCTTAAGTCTCTTCCTTTCGTCTTGACATTAGATTAAGTTGAGGTCATGTATAGGTGCTGCTGATGGCTGGTAACATGTCGAGCCAAAGAAACTATAGTGCATTCAGCATCTGAAGGTGATGCATTTTTTTTGTCACAAATGAAATTAAATGCTTTGATGACCCACCTGCCTTTAACTTTAGTGCAGCTGCTGTGGCAGTAAATTCAAGATTATCTTATGCAACACCACAACATATCCTTCTAGGTAAGACTAACATCTTAATTTTCTTCGACAGTAAACAGACACAGATCTAAATCAGTAATACTGGATTAGTCTTGAAAGTGAAAAGTATTTAAAGACAACTTGAAATTGGTGACTGGTACTAGATTACTAGTTTCTGGAAACTGTGGTCTTCCTTCATCATCACACATCCACTGGCAATGTGAATTTCTACTTCCCTGAACATAGGCTAAACCTGATCCAAATTAACCAAACCAAAACACAGGAAGATGGTTAATTCTTTTCTTTTATATTTCAGCTCACTGACTCCATGATCAATGACTCCCAATATGTGCTGTTATAGTCAAGTGCTCCATGGCCCGGCTAGCAGACCTCTCAACTATCATTCCCATTACCTCGATAAAGATTCATTGCTGCACATAATTTAGATAACATTATTTCACATAATACCGCTTTTATTTGGGAAACAGACATTCTGAAGCAAGCTTGCTAACAGCTGCTTTTTAGGAGAAATTTTATGTGCCTGCTTGAAATTATCTTGTTGTTTTTTTTTTTCTTAGTTTATCACATGTTGAATTCTTAGGGTGGAATTCAATTGCTTAAACGTAGGTGTGTTGAGCACCATTTGAGGTGCTTTACAGTATCCACCTGGCTCCAGCCTGCCTTTCTAAAACATGTGGATACCTCAGGTGACATAAAGCATCCCGAATGGCACTACACACTTCTGCATACATAACTATATTGAACCTTAAATCTCCACTGACTGTAGCGGGACTCAGATAACTAGCTAGGCATTGATGTCTATATTATAGAAAGCCAAATGAAAGTATCTGAATCTGAAGCTCAGGAATCAATTCAATTGTCTAAATATTTCCACATGAAAGATGCTATACAAGATACTTATGCAAGGCTTGCAGATATGACATGGGACCTATGGGAGACCTGTACCTTTCTGGAGCAGCATGTGGACTCCAGGGAAATCTCAAATGGCTTTAGACACCTATGTTTAACCAAATGTATCAAACTCTTAGTGAGGACTATTACTGTTCAGTTCAAAAATACACTACGTGCGGCATAGGACTAAAGTCCTCCTTTCCTTTTTTGCTCAGGATTGTACCAGAAATAAGGAATCACAAAAGTGAGATTACAGAAAGGGCCATCTGTGTTTGGGGAAGGAAACTTGCAGCATTGTACAACCTATTGAAGTATACTGATTTAAAAAAAAAGAAAATTGCGTGGTTGGTTCATAATTTCTACGACTCTCAGCCTCTCCATTCATCTCCATTCATCTCAAATTTCTACGACTCTCAGCCTCTCCATTCATCTCTTGTGGGCTCAGGTACCCAGATACCTTGGAATTTGACCAATTCTTTTATTTTGGCTGAAGTGAAGACAGGAATTGCATGCTGCAGAGAATCTCTAGTTCTCTGAGTCATCATACACACCTATAGAACATATATATATATATCACTAACGATTTACCTACACGAGACATCATCACATAGCAACCTGGATTGTAAATATATTAAGTGCTACCTATTCCGTGCAAACCCTGAAATACAAATAGTCAACAGTACATGCATTTGAATAATCTACATTGGAATGTCTTAAAAGTAACTCGTTCTTCTTTGAAAGGCGGCAAGTCACTTCACATTTAGGGCATAGTTTCTGGAATATGCTTGTGGGATTGGCAGATATGACACAGAACCTTTAGGAGACTTGAGCCCTTTTGGAGGGGAAGGTGGAGGCCCCTTGGATGGCACTAGACCCTTATGGCCTGCAACAAAATTGATCCCTCAGTATGCGCTGGGACGTGGGATTAATTTGTCCAGCTCATGACATCTGCAACTTAGAGGTCTACATCTCAGCAAGTCACCCAGATTTCCTTTTCAGCAATTAAGAGAAATATGCTGGTGTAGGGCACAGTTCAATGTCTTTTCATAGAATTATAGAATCATAGAATAGTTTGGGTTGGAAGGGACCTTTAAAGGTCATCTAGTCCAACCCCCTGCAATCACCAGGGACATCTTCTACTAGATCAGGTTGCTCAGAGCCTCGTCCAACCTGACCTTGAATGTTCCCAGGGATGGGGTATCTACCACGTCTCTGGGCAACCTGTGCCAGGGTTTCACCACCCTCATCGTAAAAAATTTCTTCCTTATATCTAGTCTGAATCTCCCCTCTTTTAATTTAAAACCATTCCCCCTTGTCCTGTCACAACAGGCCCTGCTAAAAAGTCTGTTCCCATCTTTCTTATAAGCCCCTTTAAGTACTGAAAGGCCGCAACAAGGTCTCCCCGGAGCCTTCTCTTCTCCAGGCTGAACAACCCCAACTCTCTCAGCCTTTCCTCACAGCAGAGCTGTTCCACCCCTCTGATCATTTTGGTGGCCTCCTCTGGACCCGCTCCAACAGGTCCATGTCTGTCCTGTGCTGAGGACCCCAGAGCTGGACGCAGCACTGCAGGGGGGGTCTCACCAGAGCAGAGCAGAGGGGCAGAATCCCCTCCCTCGACCTGCTGACCTCGACCTTTTCATTTAATCTTCTTGATGGTGAGAAAAATGTCTCACTATATACATCCATTTCTCCTCTTTATCGACAATAAAGGAGTCAGAAAAAGATCTCTCCGTTGCAGATGTCTGAACGTGGATGTCCTAGAGTGCGTCCTGAAGGAATCAGTACACAGACACCATTGCACGATGAATTCAGATCTCCACTTAGGGCTCAATCTCATGGTCAAGCAAGTGAAGCTCAAATTACTATGTGCTAGTTGACCCACAGCAATCCTACATATGTGGATTCCTAGCCTACAGCAAATGCTAGCGAATGTGATTTAAATTAACCCTTTTTTATTGTGGGTAAGCAAAGTCTAATTACCTCACTTGCTGCAGGCTAGCAGTGAGCACACAGACAGTTACCAAGGGTCAGCTGATGTGTGGTAACTTGTTGCACCGCAGAAACTCGATCATGAGTTTAATTTGCTATAACTTCCACACACAGGCAAGCCCTTAGACCTGGATTCTAATTTCTGCTAAAGCCTCAGGCAGTACAAAATTGACTAAAAGTTGTATTAAGGAGAGGGAGCAGTCACACCGATACCCCTCTCTGCTGGGAGGTGCTAAGACACGGTGGGCATTAGTCCATATTCCTCCAAAAACTTATATTTTGCACAAATGAAGTATCTAACAGTGGTAACAATAAAAAACCTCCTAAATTCCTGAATCTTTTTCCAGATTAAAACATCAAGAGATACTTGCATCAAATAGCTACAAGTCTATTTCACTAGAGGCAGACAGCATCCCTTGTAACACATCCGTACCTAATAGAAAACAGTAAAATGCCTTTATTTCTTACAGATAAATTAAGTTATAAATAACTTAATAGTACTCTTGCTTCTGAGCTAGAAAACAACAAATAAAGGTCACCAAAGGTCCTTAGTCATAGGTACCGCTATGCTCTCAGAAACACTACCTCTTTGCTGTTAGATGAGACATCTTGCAAGAGAGACACTGACCTTTTTTTTTTTCCCTCATCCCATCTGTGTTGTCTGCTGCCCAGGTAGAAGATAGATGTGTTCGGCAGCAATCTCAACATAAGGAGAGACCTGCTCACCTCACCAAGCCCAGGACAGAATACAGAAACGCTTGTTTCCCGGACCTCCAGTGGTCCATAGGGCACTCCCGAAACAACTTATTTAGCAGGGGACAAACTCCCAACCAGATACTTGGATTATATAAGAGTTTTTTTCAATCTAGCACTGAAATGGGAACCAGTGATGGTACACTGAAACCAGCCAAATTCAGCTCAGAGGGATACTTGAAGCAAAGTGAAGTTGATGAATCCCCAACTGGCCAAGGATGGATTCTCCCTCCCTCTTGACAGCTTCAGGATCACAACTGAAAGATCATTTTCATTCCCAAAAACGCATTTCAGTCCAATACAAGTTGTTTGGATGAGTAGGGGAAAATGTGGTGAAATCCTCATTGTTGTCTTAAGAAATGAGCCCACAGAGCTCATCCCAGACCCACTTTCAAATGGGTTGAAATATCAGTCACCTAATGCTGGAGGTTCTCAGGGTGGGACTCAGTTCACAGACTGAGATGTATACATGTAGATGTCTGCATACAAAAATGTCCAATAGGGCTAATTTTGGCTTTACTGAATCCACCGCACACAGAGTATTTTGCAATTAAACCTTATCCATCCAGGACTGCAAGGGTCCCCCGTCACCTCTGGGACCAAGCTCTCCGTATTTATAAGCCCTGGTAACATGGACCAGTGTTATGCTAAAGAGCTGACCTGGCTACTCCCACCATTCCCTCTGACTTCCTAAGCAATGCATACGTGTGGATTGCACTGTATTGACAAATGAAAGAGTTTTTTAAAAGCTAGTTGAAACACGATGCAAAGAGCAGGAAATAAGTGAAGGGAAAGACATCGTGGAGTTACAGGAAAGTAGATGAAAGCTTCGATTAGAGAAAAATGAGGTCAACTTTGTTTAAATGTTGCAAAGCTAAAACTTTGCATTTACTTAGAAATTCAATTGTTATCACTTTTGCCATAACGGTAAGAAAGGGATAATCATCATAAAAAAAAAATTTGCCATGGGACTTTGGAGGTCAGTGGAGACCAGACCCGCACTCTGCAAAGCCACATTAGTTGCAATGACATCTCTCATTTGCTCAGGATGTTCTGAGGAAATCTCCCTGTTTCCAGGTTGCCTCATCTTAATACACATCCACAAAAGCCTAATGAAATGCCGAGGTTTATGCTTATGAAATCAGTCTGGAGACAGAGACTTTCTCACTGTAGAGGTTTGAAGCAAAGCGAGAAGGAAGCTTCCAGAGATTCATAGCTTGGTTAAAAACTTCCCTGGAGTCAGGGTTGCTATAGTGTTAGCACAATTAGACTTTGAAAAGACGTGTAGGTACTAGTAAACTTCTCAAGCCATAACACTGTGCAAGCAGCCTCCGTAGCTTCCTCAGCCACAATGACCTCATATTTCATCTCTGCACTGTAATACCGCTGGTGTGATATTTGTCAGCTGCGGTCCCCATCCTCTAGGCTATAGAGCTGTGCCAGTTCACACCATTTCAGCTTTAAAGAGGTTCTCAGGGCTGCAGGACTTCAATAGATTTGCAAAAACCTCTCGATTCACCAGGACTGAAATCTCACGCATGCTCATGGCAGAAACCGACGCTCACGCCAAGGCTGGTCACTTGCAATAGAGTTCATCTCATCTCTCTGTAGCCACCTAAAAGTTAGGAATCCAGTTATGATATCACCTAGGCCCCCTCTGTCCTCATAACAGAGAAATCAGGGCCTCAGAAGGGCAAGTTGCTCTGTCCTAAGATAGGTGTCTAGGATAGGTGGGCTGAATTGCCTTCTGGGGGAGTTAGTCCCTACAAAAGGAGCCTACATGAAAGCCATAAACTAGATGTTTAATTTTTAGATGGCAGAAGCTTGCTAAGATGAATCCCACCCTTCTCGTGAGCCATACACACACACACACAAAATTTCAACAGCGAGTTCAGAGGGAGAGGTCTTTAAATCACCTTTCAGCATGGTGAGCACGCACAGTTGGCAACTCAGCTTAATATTTCTCCAAAACATTGTCAAAGTTGTACTGAGCCATTGGCCAGTCACAAACCATCAGCTGCTCTCTGAAGGGTGCAGTGACGAAAAATTGCTTCTATTTTCTCTACAAAGATCTTGGTGTCCCCATTGCAGCCATAAATGGATTAGCACTTTGCACAGCAGGCTGGTAACAATGCTCCAGTCCTATAGAAAAATATGAATTGGCAGACCTGAGGCCGGTAACCTTTTCCTAGAGTGGCCAGAACCAGCTGCTCCAGAAGAAAATGTAAGTACTCTGCACAGGACATTGTGGAACATTGTTTCCTTGCATGAATCTTATACTGGTCTTCAATAGCCAGATGTCACTTTAAGCTCAGAAATAAAAGCCCAAAAATATTTGTTGGCATTAACTATGACAATCCCGAATATTTGTAATATCTCTGTAAATATTGCCTTGAAAAATTCTATTAAAAAATCCTCTTGAACCTTATTAAGTTTTTGGCCTGGTTACATCCTAAAGGTAAAAACTGGCAGGTTCTGCTTCTACCTCAGCACAGAATATAAAACTCACTTTCCATGGGAAGGGAGGTCATTTTCATTTCTTTCTGAGTCCTTTTTGGGACTTGGAGTAGACCTGCATTCCCATTCAGTTTTTATTTTTTAATGGCAAGCTTTTTCTTTCTCCTGAAGTAACTCTGCAAAGCAGTATCTACTTCAGTTTGTTTATGCGCTTAAATTGGAAGAGTTGTGCTGTTTGCACCAGAGAGGATTTGAGTCTTTTACTTCTATCTCCAGGAAGAATCACCAAGGAAGGTCAAGGACCTGACAAACACTTAAGCCTTCTCATCAGCCACTCTTAAAATAGGGATAAAAACCTTCCAGACACCAACTGGCATCACATCAATGACATTTGTTGGGTGTTCAGGCACTCAGTCATACCTCCCAACTTTAGCTGTCTAAAAGGTAGGTGTTTAGGCTGTTTCTAGAGTGGATGGAGAAAGATAGGCAACTCCAGACAGTGATTCATCACATCCACTAAAAAGATACCTATCTCAGGAAGAATGAATCGCTTTCAGAAGATGCCCATCTTTCTAGAAGGAGGTAAGATGATTAGCTCAGATAGTTAAGCATTACATGGCTAAAATTAAGTGAGTGAATTCCATCCAGAGGTCTGTTAGAGGAGTGTGCTGTCACCCAATAGAGTACAGATACAACTCCTTGTAAGCTTGGAAACAGAAGGTGTCCTCAAACTTTCCGAGAAAGCCCTGTTTTCAAAACAGAGTTGTCCCAAGTTGGTGGAACGCTTCCTCAGGGATGAACTGAATCTTCCCAATCTAACTGGAAAGGAGATGCCTCAAGATAACTTGAGTCAGCCAGCCTTTGGGATCATCACGAGACAAGGTTCCACCCCATAAGCAAGTGGGGTTTTTTTTGACTGGAAGATTGAGTCCAGTTCCCGGAACATTTTAAAGGCATTTTCCCCTGTTCAGTCACTTGGGCTCATGCACGGTTATGCTCAGCCTGCTCCTAGGCAAAGTTATCTATCTCTGCAACCCTGGAAGGCTCCCAGACCAGTATGCCAAGAAATGAAATCGAGGTCTTCTCTTCAGAGCTGCTGCCTTCCTTTGTGGCCATTTCCCAGGCCACATGGGAAAAAGCGCCGAGCACTCAGTGACCTCAAGGCAACCTGCAAGCACTGCTCATCTCACAACCACACCACCTTTTCTCCAATGGCTAAATAGTGTTTTATGTGCCTAACTTCATATCTCCACATGTTTAAACGTCTTCAGGGCTCAGGGGCTGGCTGTGAGAAATGGGAATATTAACATTAAGTCAGTGCCCAGAAGGTCTCTGACTACGAGGCAGGCAAGTGAGGCGTCAGTAGACTATCTGCCCATGTTGGCTAAAGCTGGCCACAAGGATCTCAGGTGGAACTGTTCTCTGCCAAAACGGTGCAGCAGAGTCAAGCTCAGCAAATCATTTCTGGCAAACCAAAAATGCACTAAAATAATTATAATTGGAAATGTAGAAATGGCAGATTTTGGGGTTTTGTAAAACAACAGAGTTTGATTTTTTTTTCAGGATGGATTCTCAAGGGTACTGAGGTTAGAGGCACAGACCCAAGTTACTGGGAGTCAAACCAGGGTGTGAGCCATGTGAACACCCATGTGAACGTTCTTACCCCCTGGTATATATGAACCATCTTGTATTTATTTCACGGTAAGAGCATTCACACGGGCAGTTACCACAGAAAAACTGGCATCTTATTAGTTCACACCCTAACTTACCTCGTGGTAATTTGTTCATGTGCCCATCCCCTAAGGTGCCATTCCCAAAGTGAAGTTAGAGGACGCAATGTCCCCTTTATACTCATAGTCAGCAGCTTAGTGGTTAGGGCACTTACCCATGGTATGGGAAAATGAGCTTCATAAGTTTCCTCTGCTTGATTTGAAGCAGGGTTTTGAACCCAAGTTTCTCAAATCTGAATAGCACACCCTCGCCAACAGATTATGCTGTTTCACAGAACTACCAAATCAATTATCCACATTGATTGAGTCTTGGCCAACACTGGGGATTCAGCCAGAAACCTCTGGAGCTCAGAGCAGAAGCTCTCAACACCCATCGTATCTGAGACCTGGGTGCAGATCAGGATAGGTAGTATATGGATGGATTTTGCAAGTGCTGAAGCCCATTAGGATACACACGAAAGTTCTGCAATTCTGCCTTTGCATGCCCCAAAACCCCATCCAGCTCCTAGCCAAGTTTTGCTGCATGTTGTCAGATATATACAAGCCTTAACTGGGTTCCTTCTCTCTCCTGCAACGGGATAGGAGATGGGACTGAGATATGCCTGTAATTTACATACATTATTACTGTATGTCCCTGATAGCATGTATAATAATGTGCTATGTATCAGCCCAACACAGGAAAGACTCTCCCTGCTCTCGGGCTTGATCTCAACCTGTGTGACCCAGCTTGGTGCCTGTGCATAGAAAATGAACAGAACTGCCCAGATATTTAAGGATAAACACAAAGCTAAGCAGCACTTTCCTGGCCCAGAATCAAAGTATGAAGCAACTTGCAGGATCAAGACCTAAAGGAGCTCAGAGTCTAAGACAGGAGACAAAGAGATTGCTCCAAAGTCTGTGAAAGTCAAGGGAAGATTTCCCTCGAGTTCGACCTGTCTTTGGAGGAGAAGCTAAAGCTAAGGAGAGGGACATGTGCATGTACCTATCTATGCATATACATATGTATACATGGGCATATGTATTAAATATGTATATAACTATCTTCCTTCATAATAGGTACTTCTCTCCAAAGAATCCTCAAAGTAGTTGTTAACTGGACTTTCCTAGGAGATGTCACTGGGAGCTGCTAACACCAATCCACCAGGGAAGTGGGTGCATTTCTGCAGCTGTCCTGCTCCTGTGCTCACAAAACACAAGCTGGCCGTTCTCACAAACCCTTCATCGCTCTCATTCGCTCTATCTTGTGACCTTCTACCAAAATGCCTGCAATGCACAGCCGTGCTGTCGGGTGCCTACCAGGTGAGGAACACAATAGTACATGTCCTGGTATGGGAGACAAGCCATGGCTGGGAAGCATGGACCTTCCAAGAATTGGAGCCCTCCATCCAACCTACTGAGAAGGTTCATCCACTTCATCTATTCCTCAGTCATATGATACAATATGTCTATCGAGAGATTCATGGCATGGCCCACTCCCTCCATGCTCTCCTTCCTCCCACAAATCACATAGCCAGACTGAGAAGGAAGGGGGAAGAAACAGAAGAGGAATGGATGAGAAAAAAAAAATAGAGCAAGGAATTATTTTGTGGGCACTGAAACTCATGAGCACCGACTTCTCTGTCCTTTTGTCTAGATTTATGATGTCCGGGGAACATTGCACACACACAGGTATGCATGCACACACACGTGCATGCTTACTTGCATGCACACGTGCACACACACATATGCACGCACACTGCAGCCTCTCCCTCTGGGAGGGCACCGGTCACATCTCTACTTAACTGCCCATTTTTGTGAGACTTGTGGGTATCCAATATCTTTGAGAACCTCTGCCAAATCCACCTCATTAGGGCAATAGGTTCAAATGTCATTAGGGGGACAAATAGACAGGCAGCAGGATTGCTTAACCTTGGTTCATGCAGAAACCAGCTGTAAGAGATGGAGTAGAGGAGCAAGGTGTCTGAGAGCTCTTCCGTGAGTCCCTCCCTGGCCCCAGCCTGCCAGCCCCTCCGGGGCCACAAAGCGCACGCCCTGAAGGACATCACTCCCTTTGCACAAGCTCTCTCCTTACCATTAAAGGTCTGCATTTATTTGGAAGGGTCTGAATTTCACAGAGAAGGGGGCCAACACTGGCTGAAAATTACACAAATTACACCTGAGGTGTCTCTATCTATTCTCTCCTAATATTAATAATAAAGTCTAACTTAGCATAGTAGTGCCTAAGGCTAAGTTCATGCCTACCTTAACACCCAGACAGTTTTAATAGCAAAACCTATATAGAGACCTGGAATTTAGGCAGTTTAGAGGGATGTTCACATCACTTCTCTCACTCCTCCATTATATTGTTGCCACCATATTCTTCTGGCATCAAAGAAAATCCCAGGCATCTTTCCTGACATCTTTAAGATCAAGGAAATTTAAGATAAGCCAAACTCTTCTTTATTCACAGTAACAGAAACAGTCTGGGAATTTGAGGACTAGACAGCACAAGTGTGTGAATAAATTTGTACAGATCTTATCAGCAAGGTCAGCAGAACCATAAAAATCTCAAGCTCAGGGGAAGACAATATGAGTTGGTGACTCTTGCCATGATGGTTTCAGAATCGTGACTGGCCTTGAGGGTCTCTGTCATGGTACCTCCACTTGGCAGCTCATTACTGGTTACAAAAATCAGTCCAAATGACTATTTCTTTGACAAATAATGCTTCTGCAAGAGCACCTTTCTTGAATCAGCCTTTGCGTTGTAGGCTAGCACCACAGAAAACCAAAAAGGATAGACTTTTGAAGAAATACAAATTCCTTGTCCATGGGGTCCCACAGCTGTGGGCAGCATGAGCCTAAGGATTTGGGCATGATAGAGTTAGAGCGTTTGACCTAACCTTGTTCATCCAGAAGTCAGGCACCCAACTAGTCATCTTGGTTCTCTTGGTCATCAACATAGAAAGATCAGCTGCTACAGAGAGAGTCATTGCATCCAAAGATTGGCATCGAAGATAGGTCTGATGAATCACAGTGAGGAAGTGTCAGCCTTCATTCATTGACTAGAAAGGGAGCTTAGATGACTACCTTAGATGTGATGTCCAGCTCTGAGATGGAGTATGACGAATCCTGCTTAGCACGGCTGCAGTGCGTAAGCATTATGTACGTCTCTACAATAGAGTGAACAAACCTAAACTCTTCACTCATGGTCTCTGTTGTACTGACTCACGTGTGTCCAGCTGCCCTGGCTGTTATCCTCACCCCAGTGGGTTGTTTTTTTTTTGAAACAGTGAGTCAAACGTAACTCCAGCACAGCTTTTCCTCCTGTACCTCAGGCTCTCTGTGGCCCCATACTGTACATTGAAATGGGATGTGTGCAGCCTGCCTCTGTTTTCCAGTTTTCTGATTCTCATCTGTCCAGGTCACCGAGCTATTTGTTTAGGCTTGTGGAAGGAAGAGAAGGGATATGTCCCATGTCCTAAGGATGTGCTTTAGCCCCTGACTTATCTTTTTCCTCTAGTTTATCACAGGGTCTGCAGTTCATTAGATAGCCAAGGTCTTGCATATTGCCCTACCCTTCTTGTACTAGAGATGGACAAAACTGGGCTCTTCCATGCAAGAATCCAAACAAGAGCCTGTATTGCCCTATTTCTAGAGCTTGTGTGCAGGACAGAATTTCTCAATTTATTCTGTCTGAGTACCAGTGTCAGAGGCAACAAGAGCCACTACTAGCATCACTGTTGGTGGCAGACACCACCACTGTATCTGTGGCTGTAAATATATGTGAGACTATGTAACTCTTGAGTTCGTTTCTGTACTGCAGTTTGGAGACTCTTCGGGTAAACACGACCGTTTACTTGTAATTTTAGTGGAGCTGTTAGAAAGCTGTACCTTGTATTACGACTGAGCTTGAACCTTTCATTCATCAGGAGACTGAGACTACACATTGAGTCAGCAGGACAGATGGACTCAATGCTCGTTTCTATCACAGACTTCCCATATGCCTGTGGGCGAGTTGCACCAAGGATTTCACTGGCCACTGAATTAGCATTTCCCTGTCTGATTCCCAATCTTCTGCTAATGTGTCTTATCTATTCCCTTTCAACTCAGTTGTTTGCCCCATCTGTCTGGACCATATACTCTTTCAGGCAAAAACTAGTTCCCACTGTGCCCTTAGTCTTCTGTGGTAAGTGACTTTTAGGTTTTGCAATCAATCCACTAATATCCATGACCTGTCCTGTTAGAAAAAGCGTCTGATCCAGTAAACTACTTCCTTATCCAGCTGATATTCTTGTTAGTAATGACTCAGTGCTAACTACCTCTTATATCCATTACTTCTTCACAATTCTGATTTAGGTGTATTTAATCCAGCCTGGGGCACATGAGGATGGTTTCTGGATCAAATGATTTAATGATGGTAGAAGTTGTTATACGTATTATTGCAAACAGACAGTGGGATGCATCTCAACTAACCTAAGGTGCCTAATAGTTAGACAGCTAAATCTGTGCTGCTTAACTTCTGTTCTCTCTATGGCATGTGAGAAGAAATAAGCACTTCAATAAAAGCAACAGAGCTAATCCACTTTTCCTCACATTCAGAATGAGCTAAGGGTATTCATGGACCAGTCACTGCAATCCACTGACAAGGGGCAGCTCAATAAAATCAGTTAATTGATCAGGTTGCAGCAATGCTGTCAATGTCTAAGGCATAAAGCAAGAATTATGTGTCTAAATAGCCTTGCACTTCACTTCTTCTGTCCTCTTCCACTTAGCCTATTATTGTTTTGTCTGAGCACTTGCACCAGCAAATCTTTCCAGATGGTGACCAAACCACACCTCTGCTAATGCTCCAGCAAAACAGCTTTCAGGTCCTGGAGATCAGGCTGCCACTTTCTTTCTCTGTAGATTTACCCTATTAGTAAATGGGAGCGTATCCGTGCCTTGAAAAAAATCAGCACACTTTGTTCAAGCCAGCTGGTGAATGGGCTAGGCTGGACTGAGCTTCCCAGTCCTTGGATCCCTCACTGCCAGAAGATAATAGACTATATAAACACACACTTCAAAACACCTTAAGTCCGTCTTTCTAGCACCTACACATCTTCAGAAGGGTACTGTTCTCAGAGCCTTCAGGACGGCTCTCCACCACCATTACAAAGCCAATCCACGAGGAGAGACAGCTCTCCCGTGGGATGCAGGATCAAATGAGGTACCCAGCTCTTCTGGTCTGGGTCGGTAAGGCAAACTATTTCACGACAAATGCATCTGGACTGCTCTTCCCGTGGAAGAATGTGCAAGAAATTGATACTTCAAAAGAATTCCCTTCAAACACCCTTCTGAGATATAGGATTTTTCTTCGGCTCTTTTATACCTACGTGGAATGCAACACCAGGACTTCAAGTGGTGGGGTTTTAAAGGTAATTTGGCTGCTAAAGGTGTAAAACAAAGCCCACCAGGATTTTCAAAAGGGTCTTCAAAGGAAGTATCCTCTTCCGGTATTTTACGTGTCTAGGTAGATCATTAAATGCCTAGATGCTCCTGGCCTTTAGGAGTGTATTCAAAGAAAAGAAAAAAAAAAAAAAAAAAAAAAAAAAAAGAAGCTGGATTCATCTATCTAGAAGGAGATATCTTTGTCTGACCTAGTCATCCAGGATCCTCTTGCAGGTAATGGTGAGAAAACTGGCACAGCTGGAATGTGAGTCATCTCATCCAAAAGTAAATGTCTAACATACGTCAGATAAGTTGCATCCTATTTCTCGCCAATAACTCTAAAAGACACTTGGCTGGAGACTGCTAAAGCTGCAAGATGATTCTTGCTCCAGAAGGGATAGGAATCAAACCTACTTCTCCCCAAAACCAGCATTAACCAGATTTTTATGCCTCTAAAGGAACCGTGGGTCTCCCAGTAAATTCTACAGATCTTATCTGATGCCCAGTGGTGTTTCCCCAGTCTTCACTGGGCTTTGGATGGGGTCCTACCTGTTTAGCAAGAGCTGAGACTGTCCCATTTCTTCCCGGCAACTGTAGGCTCGTAAAAAAATGGAAATGCTCCCTTAAGTGTGTCCCTCAGCCTGCGAAGGATTTAGAGTTGCTTTCTGTCATGCCACACAACACTGTCTAGCAACAGGCTCTATTGTTGTTCTTCTGGGGGCAGAGGGACAAACTGAATGGTAGGCTTGGCAACTGTTCAAGGAGTTTCATTCCTGCCTTCCCACCCCTTAGTAAATATCTCTATTAGACAAGGTGCACCCTTTTGGAAGCAGAAGAAACTCCTGCTCTGCTCAGTGCTGTTTGGCTTCATTTCACAGGCTTGGCTAGAGCAGAGATGGGCTGTGCCTTTTCTCACTGCTCTGTCCCACAATGTGAATTCTGTTGAATAACAGCGACTTCCTTGGAAACCTGAATGCGCATAACCTCTGCCATAAAACTGCATCTTCCAACAGAGATGTGGAGGAAATACAAACCTGGAAAGTGAAATTAAGAGTTATAGACTGGGAAAAGAGAAAAGGTTTTGATTTCAGAGAACTGAAAGTAAAACAAACTCAGAGGAATTCTCCGAAATGCAGATACAACTCTTGCATTAATAAGAGTGACCGTGTCCTCTGCTGAGATAACGATAGGGAAGCAAGAAAACCATTTTATATCTTTTTTTAAAATTTTGAGACAAAGTTCTATTACAAGCTTGAGCCAATGACTTGTGGATGTGATTGGAGGATGATGGGAGACTCTGGATGTGTTTGAGGATAAGGAGCATGAGGAAGATGAATTTGTGTTCCGAAGTGTGCTGGATTAGAGGCAGGATTAAATATGTTACAGAGAAAGCTGCAAAACACTCAAGCTGCTTAGGCTTTCAGCAGCTACGCTGAGACATGACAAAATATAAGTTGGGGTGAATTTGCTGAGGACAAGGGTGGTCTAGAGATTTTTAGTACCAGCCTGGATGGCATGCATGTTCCTGCAATAGCATACCATGGCTGCATCCATTCCAACATACCAATGAGCACTGTGCACTGAAGAGCTTACTAAAGTACAGGAAAACGATGGAGAAAAAGTCCATGACTTGGTTTTGTCCATGTGAAATTATGCCAAGCAATGGGAATTAGAGCTTATATTTTAACAGCTAGGAAACAGGCAAATGAGCAAACTCTCAAGGAGGATTCCCTGTCTTGGGTATAATCTGACTAAACCTGGATGACAGTGATGGAGATACTTCTGAGCTGGTTGCCTCAACTCTTCCATAGTCGCTGAGGATTTAAACAGTCAAGCTCAGCTGAACAACCGAGACATGAATTGCACCATAAGAAAGTGCCCACTTCTCCCCATCAATGAAAGGAGCCAAGAGCACCTGGCTTAGATGGAGACATGGAAATTGTAGACACGTAATGGATAAAATGAATTCCACCCCAAGGCTTTGCTCAGTTGCCTGCAGATAGGCATCAAGTGCCACTGAGATGCCCTAGAGTTTTCTTGACTGGCCTCCATCTGCTGCTGAGAAAGGAGCATGTCATCAGTGGATTGTAGACAATCCCTGCCAGGCCTCTGAGGACAACCAGGATGCCATTGGGCATCTTAACTGGAAGTAGAACCTATGCATGGGCATCTGGTGGGAACACAAGCATTTTCTTTTTTGGACTAGATGTCTTTCCCAGAGGACATGCTTTAACTGACCGCTAGGATTGATGCATGGTGACCAGGAGAGTTTCCATAATCTGTGACAGATATGAGGCCAGGCCAGAAATGTGAGAGTCTACCATGATCTGAGCTCAAGGAACCCCTCAGGCACTCTCTGAGCCTTCTAGGAAAACCTGCTCCAACACACTTTGAGTCTACAGAGCCTCCATGGAAGAGGAGAAATGGCCATCCCAAACGCCTGGGATGCCTTCTGAGGCCTGTGATGTGAGAAGGGAACCAGCCCACATGCTGTGAACTTGTTGATGAAGCCTGAGACTGTGCAATGATGCAATAAGAGAAAAGCATTTCACACCAATGGACTGTGGAGGAATATCCATGTTGGAAAAGAGTAACAGCATCCCTGCTAAGAATTATCACTATACCAATATAAAGCATAACTGACTATTATTTACACCAGAACAGAAACTGTGATGAGGAGACCAAAGGCACCTTGAACTCCTTTGATGGCCCAGGCTCTACAAATGCAAAGCGCACCCTGGGTATCACCAACATCCCAGTGGGAAAGGGACTGTGAATATGCAGGTGACAAACAAGGAAAAAAGACAAACAACATCTTTGTGATGCATAACGCTCTCCCCTGGTTTACAGGCCGGTTTTAAAAGCAGTGCCCTATGTTAGGAGTTCAGAACAAGGGAGTTAATGTATCGGTTCTTCTTCCCTTCCCTTGTTTTTTGCAAGCACCAGCAGAATTTGGAATGAGCTGATGAACTGATGAATTTTTACATGTTGTGCTAAGATGATAACAGGACCTAAAGCAAACCTTGCCACTTTTAAAGGGACAGGAGGGGTGAAAAGCATTATGAATGGCCCAGGCTAGGTGGAAACTGTTGGCATAGACAGTGTCAGGAGTGGCTTTTCTGCGAGACCAACCCTGGGCCTGATCCAGCAAAGCCCTGGTGGATACGTCATGGAAGGGCTCCTGCCCTTACAGACTTTTCTGAGTATTTTTTTCCTTTTGGTATTAATCCCCACTGAACTGTCTTGGCTCTTATTGACCCTGGGCCTTCATTTGGCTCTCGGTGGTGTCAGCAAAGCAGAGATGGGTTTAGTGAGACAGGATGGGAACGGCTCTTGCTGCAGCTTTGGGGCTGTGCCCCATCCAGCCTTAGTTGAGCATGTGAACAAGACATACGAGCTCTGACCAATACTTCTCCCCCTGCTATCTCCCCTTCCCTTCCACTATATTTCAGTGGTTTTAACCGGCACCATCACCCCAGCACCTGCCACCGCCTGACTGGGCAGAAAGTACCAAGTCCCACATCACAAGAAGACAGTGGGTGCCTATTTTGAGCCTAGAAAGCCCTTCTCCTTCTTTGCAACAATGGTCTCCAGACCTTCTGCACGCTCCACCTCCCCTCTTCCCAGCTGCACTCTTTGGTCCCACAGGGTTTCCTTTGGGATCCAGAGTAAGATCATGAGTCCAATCCTGCTCTGGGAAGGAAATTTCAACATGGACGTTGGTGGGACTAGGACCGGTCCGTCCCTGCTCGCATGAGGCCCTGGGGATGAGACTGTGTGCTCATCGCACAGCCAACTGCATTCATCGTGCTGCACACAGCTCAGCTGTCCAAAGGGAGCATCCGTGACTCAGAGCCTGGAGGATTCCCCCTGTGACACACTTGTGCAATGCTCCTTAAGTGCTGTCATTATGCCCAATAAAACCCCTTTGAAACGTGACCGGGCTATCTGAATCACGCACTCGAGGAAAGCAAACACAAATGCTGAGCAAGGGGGAAGCGGGCGCATCCACCCATGGTTGTCCCATTGGGCTTTTCTTGCGCTCCCATACAAGCAAAGCAAAACCATCTGCTCCTCGCGAGGTCTAGCACAGAACAGCCTCCTTCCCCTGCTGCTTTGCACCCGTGCTAAGCACTAGCGATGGGGGAAGAGGTGCAGTCCCTGTCTGGAAATGCAGCAGCATTGCTGCAGGGCTGGAGTCGAGTTGGCTCATCCCAGTTGCAGGAAGCGGGATGCCAGCAGGAAAGGGATCCCATAGATTTGGGATGGAGACACCAGTGAGTCAGCCTCGTTTCCCCTTGTACAATCAGCAATCCTTGACTTTTCTTTCCTAGGAGAGACCACAGACCCACAGCAAAAATCAAGGCTCCTCCAGCCTGACCCTTTAGAGGGAACAGTCAAAAGTCTTTTTTGGCCATTAGAAAGCAGGGCTATGGCCACCTCCCTGTTCCAACTACTCTACTTACAGCAGGCCTAGCTGTAGAGATGAGTCTGGAAAAAGAAATGCCATGTGCACAAGTGAAATGGCTCATCCAGGTGGCATGGGAGCTCAGAGAGGAGAACAGGACCCACCTATTTCATTAATGTCTACTGCCCCTGAAGGAGACAATTCTTCACCCTGCCCGGGTGCTGTGCACTGCAATAGCACCCAAGGACATGGGGCCTGTGCAGAAAGGTCTTTAGAAAGAAGAAAAGACCTGCCTTCCCTTGGTGAACCAGACAACCAAGTGTCTCGGTGCTACACCCAGCCCTGCCGCAGGCTCATTGCAAGGTCCAGGGCAGGGCCTTTAAATTCTTCTGCCTCTGCTCACCCACCTGCGAAATAGGAATAAAAAACATCCTCTCTCTTCCTGGGCACATATCAGAGCTTAAGCCATGTTAGTAGGTGCTCAAAGGTTTTCAGGTGAGAAGTCTTAGAGGTGTTCAAATGTCTGTAAAGGACACATTTTGCCTCCGGGGCTACCTGAAAAGGGCTGGGGAGCAAAATGATTCACTTTTCCTTATCTTAGTAAGGAAAGGCTGGCTTGTTTGAAGCAATGCCTTCGTTCAATGCTTTGAATATCAAGTTGCTGGTTTTCAGGTTACCTTACCTAATAAAGTCCTCTTAAAATTGAAAGAAAAAAAATCAATGAATATGTAGCAGGACAACACAATTTAATAAAATGAGTCTAAAATCTGAGTAGATGAGGTCTCTTCTTCAGCACACACTGTGCTCTGGGAGAGTCCCAGCCCTCCCCGTGTTTGAAACAGGGGCTTCTTGCTAAGACCTTGCAAAATTTTCAGTTCCTGCCTTGAGAAAAGCTTCTTGGTCCAGTCATTTAATCTCATCAGCACAGCTCTTCCATGCCTGGACTATGCCAGGAGCAACACAGATACCATTAGAGTCTGTTTCTCCAGTCCCACCACAGATGGGACAAAATTTCCCTTACCCTTTGCACACTACAACCTATCCATGGACCAGGCAAGGAATGTTTCTTACCACTTACATCTACACAGCAAGATCCCCTCCACCCAGTTGCCCTCCATCCCCATTGCTGCTTGGGTACAAATCACCCGTGCTCTGCTCCGGAAAATCCAAGCTGGTGGGCGAGTTGATATCTGAGAATAGGCTAAAACGTCATTCCGTGATTAGACGCTGCCTGGCAAAACAGGGCCATGTAAGATACATGTATATAAAGACAATTCCCGAGCCTTGGGGCAAGGGTGGGAGAGGGCTGCGTGTGCAGGGATTGCACTGCGTACGGCTGAAATGCAGCCGCCTCTGCAGAGGAGCGCGACAGCTCTTTAACATCGCACCGCAACCCGCTGCAGTAGCGGAGGAAATGAAGATGAATGCCGTCGCCTCGGAAATGTCAAAATCCTCAACTCCGGCTAATCGAGCAGAGGAGGAGAAGTGGGTAGATGCAATTCATATTTCCGAGCTCTAGAGATTGCTTTAGGAGCTCTGGTGCCAACGCACATGGCTCACGCTGTCCCTTGGGTGACCTTCAACTGCTCTGCCTCCCTCCTGGCTAACGAGGGATGATCATCTCTCACTTAACACGGTTGCTCTCTGCCAAACCTAAGCTTTACTTTCTCAAGTGCGGAGCCTGCCAAGACTCAGCTTGGTTCTCCAGGATTTGCAACAAAAGGAAAATCGGGTTTCTCATGGGCTCCAGAACCTGGCCTGGCTTTCACCCACCCCACTGCAAACTGGGGGCTGTTCCACCCACCCCGAGGGGGACAGATCCCAGGAGAGACCCGAACCAGGTCACAAGCCAGGACTTCATCCGTGCGCTGCTTTTATTGAGGTGATGCCATCAAACTGACAGGGAGACGTTCAGGTGTTGCACCTGCGTATTGCTGGAGTAATGCCACCAGGTTACTTGTCTTTCTGTTGGCAAGGCTCCCTCCCACCCTGCTCCCGTGCACTTACATTCCCTCAGTCGCAAAAAATAGAGATGGAAAGATCTTTTAGATCACTTTCTCCAACACTCATGGGCTGTAAAGTGGCTACTGCAGGGCATCACGGGCTTTGGCCAGCTTCATCCTACATGGATGATTCAACCAACAGAGCTTCTGTGACCAGTCTTGGGGAATAAGCAATAAGAAGCCAAGAGCAAACACAGGTCACAACCAGGAAAGCATTCCTAACACACATCCTTCACGTCCACTTTCCGAATACCAGCCTGGCATCTCCAGTAACACTGCGTTCACTCTGCCACTAGTGGTTATAGCTCAGCTCCTTGCCCAGTTCATTATGGGCATCTCCCCCCACTTAGGATGCGATACAGGCGTGACAGAGAGCAGCAGAGGAGACGGGAGCTCCACCACGACCCGCGGAACAGAGGGAGGGACAGACGTCACTGCCTAAAGTGATGCCACCACACGAGGTTCCAGCCAGCGCCTATCTCCTCCCGGGAGATGTCCTCTTCCAGTCCCTCCCCAGGCACATGCTTTAACCACCCCCATCCCTCAGCATGCACCAAGCTGCCTCGCACCCCAGGAAAAATGTCATTTGAGATGCCAGCTGGCAGGTTTCTCCCACGGTGAAGAGGTCTGCCAGTACTTCTAATTCAGGCCAGAGATCCTCTCCGGTGATCATTTCCCCTAGTACCAGCCTCCTGGGCTACAGAAGGTTAAGATCCCCAGCACTGAAGCTCTGTGTTAATTTTTATTGGTTTTTTTTTTGCTTCCTGAACCAAACCCTTCTCCCTTCTGAATCATTTCTGCACTCTGGCTGTCCTCAGACCAAGTCAGGCCTCACGCTGCTGATTAAAAAATTAAAATAAAATGTTTTTTCCATTCCATGTGCAGTCAGCCAGTCAGCCAAGGCAGTGCAAGTTAGCTGGAAAAAGTTTTAATTTTATTCGGGCTGCTACTGTGACTTCGCATGGACCCCAGACCCCCACAAGACAGGGGACAGGTTGCACCTAATCCTTCCCCACCCATGAATTCTGCTTCTGAATTTCCGAAGTCTTCTCATTCTGATCTCTCTTCGTTTTTAAAAAACAAACCAAAAAATGAACAGCACTAACATTTGAAAAAAAAAAAACCAAACAACCCACATTTTTGCTCTTAATCTGCCCCCCCTGGGTGGAAGAGCCTGTTGCTGCTACCAGTAGCTCCTTTAGGTTGAACAGCGCAATGCTGCCTTGGAGAAGGTCCTGTGGGGTTACTGTGCCACAATAAATCACACCAGCACGTCCCTAAAAACTTGCCACATCAGTCCCAATGAGAACCAGTGCCCCCTTCTTTTATTATTTTTAAACCATTATTTTCAAAGCCTATTTCACCCCTCTCTGTAAATAAGTTATTTGGGAATTTTCTGTTTTTAAGAAGCTCCTATAGCTTTCCCTCCCATCGTCGCTGAAAGGACGTGGATGGAGTGCGAGAGCATCACCGCTCCGAAGGATCTTTTCCCTTTTGCTCCACTGAACTTTTTCCAAAGGTACCACGCATCCGGGTCTGCGCGGAGGCCACCAGCACTGCATGGCCTGATTTTAAACAGGTGCCCCTATGCCATGGTGGGAACGGCAATTTAAACAGCTCAGCCACGGAGGGAGCTCTATTTAGAGGTAGACAGAAATTAGAGTAACAGACACATGCCCACTTGCTCCCCCTGACACTCACTTGATGTTTCCCCTAATTTCTTT
>NW_009196969.1:0-608 GCF_000690835.1 Fulmarus glacialis | reverse complement strand
CGTCTTTTCTCAGTCCTTGCTTTTGCTCAAATTGTCTTGAAGCTGAAAGCAGTGTCAGTATCCATAGCTCTGTGTGCTTTAGGATGAATTTACGCTTTAGAAACTATTATTTGGGGGAGGGGGGGGCACAATTTGGGGATGGTAAATTACAGATTTTCTGTTGTAAGCAGTCAAGTCGCTATGAGCTACTATAGGGGAGGCTTTAAACAGGGATGGTTGAGATGTTTGTTGCTTGCACTACCAGACTAAAAAATTCCTGGCCCTTTCTGCAGCCTCTTAAAAAAAAAAAAAACAAACCACCAAAAAAACCCCCAAGCCCCCAAAAAGAAAAGAACGAAATTCAATTAAAATAAAATAAAGAAGCATGATCGATTTGCTCAATCAGCTGGTTTGGCAGCAGGCTGTCCTCGACTAGGAGAAAAGAAACTGCACTCCCGATATCGGGGTGTGCACGGGTGCGTCCGGGGGACCCCTGTGCCACCCTCCAGCCCCCCACTCTGCCGTCTCCAGGGCTGTCCCCCAACTCCAGCCATGGGGGTGGCCATGGGTTTATATCTTGCTTGAGGATAAATAAAGAGGAAAAGGGGTGGTGGTGGGGGGGAGGAATT
>NW_009196968.1:7655-7856 GCF_000690835.1 Fulmarus glacialis | reverse complement strand
CCTGCAGGCAGCTCCCCTCGCCCGGTGGGTGGGTGGGTGTCCCCGCAGCTCCCGCTGCCCCTCGAGCGGGGCACAGGCGGTCTGTGCGCCCGAGGACACCGGGGGAAAGCAACTTCAACAAGGGGAAGGGCAAAGCCCTGCCCCTGGGGAGGAACAACCGAGGCACTGGTACAGGCTGGGGGGGCCCACGGTGGGGAGGAG
>NW_009196968.1:0-7505 GCF_000690835.1 Fulmarus glacialis | reverse complement strand
CAATGTGCCCTTGCCGCAAATAAGGTGAATGATACCTTGGGCTGCATTAGGCAAAACAATGCCAGCAGGTGGAGGGAGGTGATCCTGCTCCTCTGCTCAGCACTGGTGAGCCACACCTGGGGTGCTGGGTCCAGTTCTGGGCTCTCCAGTACAAGAGAGACACGGGCATACTGGAGAGAGTCCAGCGAAGGGTCACGAAGATGGTTAAGGGACTGGAGCGTCTCTCCTGTGAGGAAAGGCTGAGAGAGCTGGGACTGTTCAGCCGGGAGAAGAGCAGGCTCAGGGGGATCTCATCGATGTGTACAAATACCTGAAGGGAAGGTGCAAAGAGGATAGAGCCAGGCTTTTTCTGTGGTGCCCAGTGACAGGACCAGAGGCAATGGGCAAAGACTGAAACACGGGTGGTTCCCTCCGAACATTGAGAAACACTTTTTGCTGTCAGAGTGACTAAGCCATGGCACAAGGTTGCCCAGGGAGGTTGTGGGGTCTCCATTCCTGGAGATACTCATCTGAACACGGTCCTGGGGAATATGCGCTGGGTGGTCCTGCTTAGGCAGGGGATTTGGACAAGGTGATCTCCAGAAGTCCCTTCCAATCTCAGCCACTCTGTGATTCTGTGCTTCCTCCTCACCCCACAGCACTGTGCCCCTCCTGCTGAGGGATGGAGGCTCTCAGTGAGGATAAGGGAGCCGCTGAATAAGCAAGGGAGCCCAGCTCTGTCCCTTCTGTTCTGAAGGAGGGTTGAGGCCTCCATAATCTTTACAGTGACCCCTTCATTTAGGCCACATCCAGGAGTGTGGCTTCAACTCCTCCTGCAGAATATACAGGATGTAGCGTTTGAGGAAAGTCTCTCCCCAACACGAGGATGCCTCAATTCAAGGATATGAAAGGACTCTTCCTTCTCCTTTGCCAACAGCCATGTATGGACCTAGAGAACATGCATTCTGTCAAGGGAAAAAAGGACAGAAGGGACCTCTGTAATAGAGATCTCCCCTAGGCAGTGGCCCAAACACTTGCATCAGTGACAGCAAGGGGAATGGGAACCCAGCACTGAAAGTCTGTAATCCCTGACAGCAACCAGGAAGGGTCACAGAGGCAGTCAAATAGAGTTGCTATAATGGTAAGTGGAAGTGCCCTTTGCTTACCATCCTTGGCCATTTAAAGACAGTGACCAAACCTCCCTGCATTCTGGTATCCCAAGAGGATAACATCCTGGTCCTGTGCTGTTGATCCACAAGGTCTGATCTAGGTGTGGACCTCATTGTGCTTCAGTGTTCCCCAGCTCAGCAGTAGTACCTGTGATTCCTGTGCAGTGCTGACATGGGAGCAGAAATTATCATCAGTGTGAAAGTGAGATGGAAGGAGAAGAAGGACTGAGCTGGAACTTCATTAATGAAACAAGAGAGTACTCGTTCATGAGCTGCGTGCAAGATGAAAAGAAAATAGGACAAAAAAGGTAGAATGTACTGGGTTGGGGTTTTTTCAAAATCAGAACAGAAACACAAGTTTCCTTCTGCAGGATCATTAGTTGCTATCTTCACTATTGATGGCTGAAAGGAATATATACAGCCCAAACAAACTACATCGGTGGTGCAGCTTTTTGAGGCAAAAAAGCAAATAGACATTTTTTCTCATATAGTGAGCATCTGACATCAGTACAAACAGAGAACTCGGATTTTTTAACATGAATTTTAGTCACATGAGATATCATGTTGTATGTGCATACCCATATCCCATACTAAACTGGCTTTATTGGTCGTTAAGTTTTATCCCCTAATCACTTAAACACACACTAGTTGTTTCTATTAATGTCAGTCCCTTTGAATCACTGCTCAACCACGTGGGGAAAAAACAAACATTCCCCTAAATCATCACTGATTCTGGTCCATCTGACAGGAAATTCATTTTCCTCTTCAGAGTCTCACATTTTGAAAAAAACAGTGCTAGGACGCTGGGTTCATTCCCTTGCTCCTTGATTCATTCATGCTCTCTATTAAGTCCTTTCCTGCAGTAGCTTTCCTGTGGGACATCTGTTCTAGAATTTCACACTTATGAGGGGCAACATTATCAGACCTGCAAGTTCCTGTTTTGCAATAAATATTTTTCATGGCTTTCCATATTTTTCATGGCTTCCATTCATAACTGAACTTAAGAACTAAGCTACTTATAATTGTTGCCCTTCCTTTTAACCTTTCCATTCTTTCCATATCTCTTTGAAAAATTAGGCATAGCAGGTAAACCCTCACTGAATAGTTGGCATTTCTTTATTCCCATATTTCTGCTGAGTTATTTTCTGTGAAAATATCCTATTTCTTCCATAGTATCGGTCAGGCATAGCATGATCTAATCAGCAGATTAGATTCCACTGAAGATTCCTACGACTTCTTTAATGGTGAAGTGTGTAAGAAAGGAGTTCAAGGGTATGTCTCCACAATGAAATGGAGCACGGGACAGAGCCCTCACATTTAATTCCAACCACAAACGCAGATATTGACCTGACCAATCTCTGCACAAACCAGCTCATTCATTTATGGACCCAGCTTCAGGTAAAAGGATTGAGACAATCAGATGGAGACAGTGGCATGACCTAAGCCTTGTTCAAGATCACTGGGATTTGGTCTCCTTTAATGGTGTGGGTACTCTTGAAAGTGTTGTGCTCTGTCAGTCCATTTTTGTCCCTATGTATAGTATACTGACGGTGCCCTATGCGCTGCCTTTTGCCACATACTGATCTACTGTGCAATCATCTAGAAACACTCCCTATTGTAGCATTATGTTCTTTACAGTTCTTTCCTCTTTAATTAAGTGTGCTTTTTGTGAGGATCACGTGGTTTATGCCAGCCATCTGTGTTTCATCTCTCTCTTAAACTGACCTCATATTAATCTTTAGAAACTTTATTATTACTAGTCATCTAAAGTTTTAAGTTTGTGTAGAAGCTCCCAATAGTTGACTTTACTATGAAAAGATGTTGAATATGTAACTATAATGCACATAAATACACTCCTTATTCTGTAAAAATGCATTGCTTGTGGTGTTTGCTACATTGGCTCAGCATACTGAAAAATCTGTAGGGAGGCGTAGTTATGGCCCTCAAGCTAGTATCAAATTGATGGGCGAAAAGTAGGAGAAGCCCAGCCAACGTGGCCTTCATAAGTAACATGGCACCTCACCAGCAGAAGCAGGAGCAGGGCAGCTTTCTCCTGCATCCCGGTTCAGCCTTTGATTCTGTGGAACGTGCTGACTTCTTGTTTAACTGGGATTAATGATCACACCCTTTGATGATACCAGGAAAAAAAAGCTCAGGCACAGATCCAGGGCTTAACAGTTCCTCTTTGAACTCAAGAGGACAGTAGTTCAGAAGCAGTGGAGTCTCTGACATTCCCTTTTGTCAAATGAGAAATGGCATTTTGAAACATGTTTGGTACAATACTTAATCCTGGTGAGATGGCAAACAACTATTCTTGTATTTCCTATAACTAGATACAATTATTTGTTATACAGTTACTGATTTTTTTTCAAAAGACAATATACGTTCCCTAAACACCTTAAAATGTATATACCGGGAAAACCAGGCCTGAACCAAAATTCTGCATCCAAACACTGTGAAATTTGTATGCGTAAATTGTCATTAATGACTAGCAACATTTTTTTAAGAAGTTACATTTCAACAACTGTACTGATTGCTCTCATCACTCTGAAAGGGAGAGTCCAATGCAGAGAACTGTACAGGTTACTAAGAAATCTGTAGGAAAAAGAAAAGCAGAATTACATACAAGTTATTTCAAACTATACATTCCTACCTGCAGGATTCTTTGCAGGCTACAGAACTGTCAGTTATTTCTCTGATTCAAGGGATGAGAAATTCAGACTGTGAGATGATCATATTTCCTTTATTTTCCTTATTACCTTGCTGCCAGCATAGAGTAATTCAGGGCATGCAGGACTTAATATCACGATAAGGAGAGAAATGTTCTGTGGGACATTAGGGTATTCCATTTAGGGCAATTTAGAGTCCATTTATGCTTCGCTAAGCCAGATCTCAGTTCTTCCCGAGGTGTCCTGAAAGAAAAGGCAATGCCCATACAGCAACATAGGCAACTGAAGGGATCAGGAGCATCCAGCTTTTTCAGTGAATAGGGCTTCCTATTTTGCTTCCTGTGTTGGGCTATGAGGTTGGCCGGCAATCATCTCTCACGTGGTCTTTTTTCGATCTTTATTTCTTGCCAGGTTACTCTCTCAAATAAGTTTGATTCTTTTCCAAATTTAGAAATGTAAGCAGAAAGTTTCCGCATTTGACTGTTAAAGCACATATTTTTATATATGTTTATACATAACAAAATTGAAAATCTCTCTGCACATTTTAAAAGGAACTAGTTCATTACAAGGAATAATATTCCAGTATTCCTGGAATAATATTATCTGCCTATAATTTTTTTCTGCAGCTGAAGTAATGTGTTACAAAAAGGAAAAGGATGGTCAGGTAGTATAAATAGTCTAAGTTGAAAAGTTAAAGAGAGACCATTTTCAATAAAGGGACCATTTATAGCAAAGAGAAACCATTTACAGTGAAAGACTCCGTATGTTTGTAAGTCAGGTTTACATTGGCAAATGCCGTCCTGCAAACACTGCAAAATATGTCAGCTGGATCCCAATTTCCCCTTCCTTACATCCACACCAAAGGCTGGTTTCAGTGGCCTTGTGTCTTTTATGGTCTGTAAGTGTAAATTTGTGCCTCTTGGCTTTGCCAGCTGATAGGATAGCAGCTGGTCCTGCGCACACTTCACACATTTCACTTTACAATATACATGTTTTTGGGGGAATTAAAAAATCAACATATTGATCTGAAAGTGTGTACACAAGTTTTTCAACAGTACGGGTATAAAACTCTTATGTGCAAAATTGCATCTGTAAGAATGCACAGGAGATGAAGGGAAAAAGGGAACAGGCTAATATTTCTGAACCAATGGGCATAATTGGCATGTATTCTCCCAGTGTTCAAATGTGTAAAACAGGACTATTATGGCTGCCCATAAGAATTCACACATACAGCTAGAGGACACTAAAACTATGACAGGATAGTTTCAAGTTCTTTAAAGAAAACCCAAGGAATAGGAAGCCATTTCTAAGGACTAAAAATACCACAGTCAAAAGGGAAGCGATGAAGTAATAAAAAATAGAGTGTAATTAAGGGCACACTAAAAAAATTAGAGAATAATCTAGTGTAGAATCCTGGAGCTTTTCTTTTCCCTAACAGGGTCTACCCTGGAAAAAATCTGTAAAGAATTATAAAAAGTGGCAAAGACAACAGGAATTGCTGATGAAGTAAAATAAGTAAAAAGGTAAAGTGAAATCCTGCAGACAATAGAAGAGTAGAAGGGAAGTGAGATTTTTTTCCCCCTAGTAGGCTAAAAGGAAAAGAGAGATAAAAGATGAAATAGGATGTCTCTGAAACACAGAATGCAAATGATAATCAAGGGCCCTGACATGGCAAAACTCCTATGTAAATAGTTCTTTATTTCTTTAGGAAGGAAGCAGAACTAAAGATACACCCAGACCCAAATTCAAGGAAGAAGATGGGAAGCTCAGAGGAAAAATCTGCAATAAGGAGATGATGAATATTTGTTTACCTAACTGTAATAATTTCAGATCTTTAACATTAGATAAGATTTCTGAAGGATTATGAGTTTCATCTAATACCTATTGAAATGAAGTGGCTCTGTGTCAGTGGAACTGATACACATTAAATCCACTGCTTGCAAATTATATGTTTAAAAAAGAAGCACTGAATCAGGGAAAGACATCATATCTTTTAATGTTTAAAATAAAAGGAGAGAATGAGCTAAATAATGAGCCTGAGCAGTTTTTCACTAGAAGAACACAAGCAGGTGTTGGCTTACAGGTGTTGGCTTTTCATCTGGGAAGCTCGTGAGAAGGGGGAAGCACTGATGAGGATCAAGTGGTAAGGGAATAACAACATACTTGAGTCTGTAAAATGATGGCAAAAGGAGAGTCAGTTCTTCTTTCATTCTGCTAAGTTTTGCTTATCAATGTGTAAACATCCAAAGATGACAAAGTGCTTACGTGCCCCATTCTGGTAAAGCTATGAAATCATGCATTCAAAGCGCGATCTGGCTTCCTATATCACAGGCTATTCCATTTCACGCAGTTACTCATGTATTAAGTTAATTATTTGCCTACCAATAAATAATAACTTGTGTTTTGCCACAGCGCATTTTCCAGAAATGCATGACCTGAAGACATCAAGAAATGAAGAATTCATTACCAGTGGTTAATCCCTTTCAGTGTTAACTAATGGGTACCCAATTCTAATTTGAATTTATCTGACTTTAACTTCCAGCCACTGGCTCACATTATGCATGTTTGTCTTGACAGAAGAGCCTTTATTGCTTTGTGTTTTCTCTCTAATGTACTCACCCACTTTAGTCTGGTCACCTCTGTGTGGTCTAAACAAGAGGAGCTCATTAACACTTACTAGAGGGTTAAGACCAGAATATATTGGTTTTAGCATTTTTCTGCACATTTTCCCGTTTTCCACATTAAAAATACAGACACCAGAATTATCCTGTGTAGCTCTTGTTTTCACCGCTGTGTTCTCATTCATTTCTTTTTTATCTGCACATTGACGATTCACGTTAGTCTTTTTTTTTTTTTGCTGTTGAATCAGACATTGGAGCTCTTGTTTTGCTGCTGTTTAGTGTAAACATTAAATCCTCTTTCTGAGTCAGGGTATCCAGGAGCCAGTCCACAGAATGTGGACACAGCCTGCATTATCATTGTACATTTAGTTGACCTAAAATGCCATTCATTTGAATGAATCCTAGCGTTCATTTTTAATCAGAATCTTGTACACTAGTAAATCATATGCCTCATAAAAATCTGTAATCTCATTATATATGTTTGTTTGACAAGGCATACTTCCAGTAAAACTATTGTCACTAGCATTAATTATATTCCTCTCCATCAAGCTTTTATGACTGTAATCCCATATCAATGTTTTTCGTATTTTTCCTGGAACTGTCATCAGGCAAACCAGTCAGTAATTACCTAGATTATCTCATTTCTCTCTTTTTTCTTTAATATTTACATAATGTTAAAATTGTTTAAGTCTTGTAACATTTTCCTGGATTTGTTAAAAATTTACAGAAAAGACTGAAGGTCTATTCAGCCAATTCTTGTAGAACTCGAGGGTGTGAGTACATAGGTTTAAATCAGATTTAAAAATTCTAAGTTTTATGATATTGGATAATACCACTTAGCTATTAATAAACTGCAAAATTATTTACCCACACATGATGTAAGCAGATCAGACTCCTCTCCAAACATGGAACCCCCAAAATATTTATGAATATTTTATTTCTTTATCATCATTAAAAAATGCACAGTCTCAGCCACTAATTGACTTTGGGTTTCTTTTCTTACTAATGTAGTTAGAAAATTGTTACTTATTTGTATGCGTCGTGGTTTAACCCAGCAGGCAGCCAAA
>NW_009196967.1:0-5037 GCF_000690835.1 Fulmarus glacialis | reverse complement strand
TAATAATAATAATAATAACAACAACAACATATAAAAGCAAGTGATGCATGATGCAATTGATCACCATGTACCGACCAATGCCTAGCCAGTCCCTGAGCAGTGGCCCCCCCTGGTTTATATACTGAGAATGATGTCATATGGTATGGAATATCCCTTTGGCCAGTCTGGGTCAGCTGTCCTGGCTATGCCCCCTCTCAACTTCTTGTGCAAATCCAGCCTTCTCAGTCAGTAGAGCATGAGAAACTGAAAAGTCCTTGACTTGGTATAAGCACTACTTAGCAACAACTAAAACACCAGTGTGTTATCAATATTATTTTCATACTAAATCCAAAATACAGCACTATACCAGCTACTAGGAAGAAAATTAACTCTATCGCAGCCAAAACCAGGACAAAAAGATTTTTTTTTTCCCTTTTGCATAAGGCTTTGAAGATTCTTGGCTTACATGGCTCCATCCTGTTTCTAAATTATGGTCAAAATTGAATGGGGAAAAGATAGGAAGAAGGTGAAAAGAGAGATTGCAGCAATGACTATAGAGGCTTGTGTTTTGGAACATCCCTGGAACGTCCCTGTCTAAGATGTGCTGTGAAGTTTGGTGTTGGGGTGTTTGCTAAGCAGTCATAATTAAAGAATAGGCTTAGGAAAGAGATTACCAAGAGAGTTGAAAATGTAACTATGTGGGCCTTCCCTGGAGAGCTCCTGATGAAGTAATGTAATAAAAAATCAAGTTAGCAACAGTGGTGTGCCTGCGAATGCTGCCAGGATGTGTCTTATAGGGGCATTCAGTGCTTGTGCTTTACTTCACAGTTACTCTTGTAGCTGGTTTGAGGGTATGAGTAGTGCTAAGTATTAGAAACACTGATTTTAGGCCTTAAAAGTAGAAATGCTGAATCATGTAAAGGTTTGGGATGTGAGTGACCTTTAAAGATCAACCAGTCCAACCCCACTGCCATGGGCAGGGACATCTTTCACTAGATCAGGTTGCTCAAAGTCCCATCCAACCTGACTTTGAACGCTTCCAGTGATGGGGCATCCACAACTTCTCTGGGCAACCTGTTCCAGTGTCTCATCACTTTCATCGTAAAAAATTTCTTCCCAATGTCCAGTCTAAATCTACCCGCTTTCACTTTGAAAACATTGCCCCTTTTCTTGTCACTACCAGCCCTGGTAAAAAGTCTGTCTCCATGTTTCTTATTAGCTCCCTTTATATATTGAAAGGCCACAATAAGGTCTCCCCACAGCCTTCTCTTTTCCAGGTTGAACAACTCCAACTCTCTCAGCCTTTCTTCATAGGAGACGTGCTCCAGCCCCCTGATCATTTTCATGGCCCTCGTCTGGTCCATGTCTTTCTTGTGCTAGAGACCCTCTGTACAGTACTGCAGGTGGGGTCTCACAAGAGCAGAGTAGAGGGAGAGAATCACCTCCCTTGACCCGTTGACCACCCTTCTTTCTATGCAGTCCAGGAAGAAATTGGCTTTCTGGGCTGCAAGCACACCTTGTACCTCTACACGGAGAAGTACTGGGGATATGCACTGGCTTCCTAATGGCTTTAGAAACCTGTTTTCAAACAGGCCTCCAATGTAAATTTCAAAGAGAAATAGAACAGAAGAAAATTGCACAAAATAAATAATAATAAAAAAGGAGATGCCTAGGAGAGATAAACAGAAAAAAGAATGGCTGGAAGAGCAACTTCCAACCGAGCCTGGTGACACATCCCTGAGGCACAAATTGCCTCTTGAACTATGGTTATACCTCTGCAGAATACCAGGGACAGGTTTGTTTAGGGTTAATTTTAAACAAATGTCAAAGTGAGACACAGTTTAAGTAGATAGGTGATGGTTTTTCAAGTGCAAACTCATTTTAGGGGTAGGCAGGGTAGTTTAGAAGTTCTGCTAAACCTCCAGCTCTGAAAGATTTCGGATTTTCGTTCTCTGTATGCATCATAGGAAGGTTTCAGAAGCATTGATGGTTATTTATTCACTATCTCCCAGTTGTTACCAGTCTCTCAGACTCATTTTCCTTGACTTGCTTCTGCGGCTTTTTTCCAGAAGAGCCTTTGGCCATGTCAGAGGCTCGGGAAGCTACCAAAGAAGGCTTTTGGCAAAGCTCTTCTTTGGTTATCCTACAGTTAATGTGAGTTAATGTTACTGCACCTGGACAGACTCTAAGCAAGGTTGCTTTGATCCCAGCTGCCACCATGGAGACAGCTAGGTGAACCTATTAATGTCCAGCTTAGTGCATTCTTTCACCTTCTTTTCTACATTCAGACCACAGGTGTTAGAAAGCCTTTGCCCGTGTTATTTGCATGAGGGTGACTGCGTCTCTCAGGTAAATAACTAGTCTGTTATATGCCCTAGGGTACAATATTTTTAGATGGTACTACTTATATACAGAAAAGTCTTGGGCTGCTTTTTCTGGACTCCTCTGAGATCAGATACACTGGACTAACAGTAAACTGGTCTTGATGAATGGGCATCAGGTATTGCTCTTAGAGTCCATTTTTCCAAATTGTTAATCCTTAACACACACACACACACACACACACACACACACACACACGTTATTTACATTTTGTCAAAAGGCAGCAGACGGTCTCACCAACCCCTTATGGATGGCTGCCATTGCTAAGCACTGCAATATCACTATCAACAATGACAAAGAAAGGGCTTAACTGCAAAAAGACGAGCCAGCAGCAGGATTTCAACAAAAACTAAGTTCCTTAGAAAACTTTGCCTTCCATTATATTTTTTTCAATTGTTCTAATGAACTTGAAACAAAACACACTCCCTAAAATGAAAAATGAAATCTCTTTGCTGGGATTTCTCTTTTCCTTACTCCTAGGAGATAAAGCAGTGAGCTCAGAATCTCAGATAATTGTAAAGACTATCTACTTTGCCTTTTGCCATTTTTTTTTCCCCTGCAGAGACTTCATGTTGCTTGTTTCAGTAATCTGGAGCATGTGACACTTTTTCTATACCTAAGTACCAATAAGATTTTAGTGAAAGGCCTTTAAATGTGTCACAGAATCATAGAATAATTTAGATTGGAAAGGACTCCTGGACATTTCTAATGCAATTTCCTCTTGAAAGTATGGTCAAATTCAAAATGACGTTCTTTTTTTCAGGGCCTCATACTGTTTTGAAACTCAAGTTTCAAAAGTGATATAGTTGCCATCACTGAAACATGGTGGGATGACTCGCACAACTGGAGTGCTGCAATGGATGGCTATAAACTCTTCAGAAAGGATAGGCAAGGAAGGAGAGGCAGTGGGGTGGGTGGGGTAGCCCTGTACATTAGGGAGTGTTTTGATTGTCCAGAGCTTAATGATGATGATGATAGGGTTGAGTATTTATGGGTAAGAATCAGGGGGAAGGCCAAGAAGGCAGATATTATGGTGGTAGTCTGTTACAGACCACCCAACCAGGATGAAAAGACAGATGAAATATTCTGTGAGCAGCTGGGAGAAGTGTCACAATCGCTAGACCTTGATCTCGTGGGAGACTTCAACTTACCAGACGTGTGCTGGAAATACAATGCAGCAGAGAGGAAACAGCCTAAGAGGTTCCTGGAGTGTGTGGAAGATAACTTCCTGACACAGCTGGTGAGTGAGCAACAAGAGAAGGTACCCCGCTGGACATGTTGTTTGTGAACAGAGGACTCGTGGGTGATGTGATGGTTAGAGGTTGTCTTGGGCATAGCGATCACAAAATGACAGAGTTTTCAATTCTTGGAGAAGTAAGGAGGGGGGTCAGCAGAACTGCTACCTTTGACTTCCAGAGGGCAGACTTTGGTCTGTTTAGGGGTCTGGGTGACAGAGTCCCTAGGGAGGCAGTCCTGAAGGGCAAGGGAGTCCAGGAAGGATGGGCATTCTTCAAGAAGGAAATCTTAAAGGCGCAGGAGCAGGCCGTCCCCATGTGCCGAAAGATGAGCCTCAGGGAAGAAGAGTGGCCTGGCTGAACAAAGAGCTTTGGCTGGAACTCAGGAAAAAAAAGAGAGTTTATGATGTTTGGAAGCAGGGTCAGGCAACTCAGGAGGACTACAAGGATGTTGTGAGGTTATGCAGAGAGAAAATTAGAAGGGCCAAAGCCCAACTAGAACTTAATCTGGCTACTGTGGTAAAAGACAAAAAAAAATGTTTCTATAAATACCTTAGCAACAAAAGGATGGCTAAGGAGAATCTCCATCCTTTATTGGATGCAGGGGGAAACATAGTAAGAAAGGATGAGGAAAAGGCTGAGGTACTTAATGCCTTCTTTGCCTCAGTCTTTAATAGTAAGATGAGTTGTTGTCCCAGTACTAGCCCCCTGAGCTGGAAGACAGGGATGGGGAGCAGAATGAAGCCCCCCATAATCCAAGGGCAAATGGTTAGCAACCTGCTACAGCATTTAGACCCACACAAGTCTATGGGGCTGGATGGGATCCACCCGAGGGTACTGAGGGAGCTGGCAGAAGTGCTCACCAAGCCACTCTCAATTATTTATCAGCAGTCCTGGCTAGAGAGTTGACTGGAAGTTAGCAAATACGATGCCCATCTACAAGAAGGGCCAGAAGGAGGATCCGGGAACTACAGGACTGTCAGTTTGACCTCGGTGCCAGGGAAGATTATGGAGCAGATCATCTTGAGTGCCATCACATGGCACGTACAGGACAACCAGGTGATCAGGCCCAGCCTGGCTGAAAGGCATGTAAAGAGAGAACATCCAAAGGCTAAGATAGGCCACTTTAATGCACAGAGGCGATCCTATATGTACAGCTACTCCTGCAAATGAATTGTGAAAGAAGTAGTCAAGTTGGCTTCCTTGATTCTGCACAGAGTTTGGCTGTGTCTAGTACTACATTCTTCGCTGGGTAAAAAACTGGCTGGACGGCCGAGCCCAGAGAGTTGTGGTGATTGGAGTTAAATCCAGTTGGCGGCCGGTCACGAGTGGTGTTCCCCAGGGCTCAGTATTGGGGCCAGTTCTATTTTATATCTTTATCAATGACCTTGATAAGGGGATCGAGTGTTTCTTCAGTAAGTTTGCAGATGGCACCAAGTTG
>NW_009196966.1:0-420 GCF_000690835.1 Fulmarus glacialis | reverse complement strand
TGTAAACAGCAGGTCAAGCAAGGCACCTCTCCTTGGAGGCTCACCTACCAGTTGTGCCAGGAAGTTATCTTCCACACACTCTTTTTTTTCTTAGCAGAGACAGTCATAATGCGTGGGGCTGACTGACTCGCCCTGGGCAACCCCTGGATGGACCTTCATCTACCTCCTCGTTTGTCTGGCCCTCAAGCTCCAAAGCCCTGTATCTGTTGTGCAGGGGCAACTGGGAAGGTTGAGGTGAGGGAGGCCGGGCGGGGATTTACCTGGCGCCCCCCTAGCAGGAGCCTGTGTCCATTCCCCCCGTCTCCTAGGTCCCCTCCTTCTGCCTGGTGGCAAAAGGGCAGGGGATCCACTGCTTCTTGTGGAGCCTCCATGTGCTGACCTTGCCTCAGGAATGGTAGGGTGTGGCTCCACCAATCTATC
>NW_009196965.1:0-21836 GCF_000690835.1 Fulmarus glacialis | reverse complement strand
GTTTTATCTGTGGTTTTGTTTTGTTTTTTAATGGCTGGGACTGGCCAACAGAGAAAGCTCAGTTTGCTGCACCGCAACAGAGTTTTGGGAAGAGCTGGGAGCAGAAACACAAGCTGGAGAGATATTGGAAAGAGACTTCCAGGGGAACCAGGGGACAATGTACTGAGTTTCCTGCAGTGCAGGAAGCCACTTTATTGCTGGATGGAAAGCCACCTGAAGGGTAACCCTTCTGTCTGTTAGGACACAGTATACGGGTAAACTTGCTTTCAACTGTGTTTCATTTCTATTTTCTCACCGTGAGACTTCTGTAGTTTAAAATGTTAAATTTCTAGTCTTTAGTCACATCTAACTGCATAATGTGCTATGTCAGCAAGAGCAGAGCCAGCAGGCTGAAGGAGGTGATTTATTTTATTTACTTGTGAAGCAACATCTGGAATAGTGTGTCCTGTTTTGGGCTCTCCTATACAAAAAAAAATGCAGACAAACTTGAGAAGGTCTGGAGACGGGCACTGAAGGAGCACGTAACATGTGGAGAGGCTGTCTGTGGGGACTGGGTTTGTTCAGCCTAAGGAGAAGACTAAGACTTGGGATCTAGTTGTTGTTCTCCTCTACTACCGAATGAGAAGAGAAGAGAAGAGAGAGCATGACTCTTCTCACAGGTGCACAATAAAGGACAGAAGGCAGCAAATAAGTTGCAATGTGGGAAATTCCAACTGGATATAAGGAAAAACAGTTTTCACAGTGGGTAAGAACTGAATCAAGCTGCTGAAGGAGGCTGAGAAACCTCCATCCTTGAAAATTTTTTGGAACTTGACTGAACAAGACCCTGAGCAATCTGATTTAACTTTGAAGCCTCTCCCTGCCTTGAGTAGGTGGTTACACTGAATGACCTCCAGAAGTCCTTTCCAACCTGTATTATTTTACTGTCCTATAAGACATACACTTACACAGCACTTTGGTGTATTCTGGAAAGTAATGTGGTTTTATGTACATGGGTATTCTTCTGCTTTTTGAATTTTGAAGATCATTCAGCAAAGTCAGTAATTTTTGTGCCATGGTTCTCTTAGTATTGGCTTTGTAAAGCATTTAATCTTTACTTGTGAACACTGTGGCAAGTCTGCTTTAGAAAACTGATTCACTAGATATGTCTGGTATTGGTCTTTTTGTTGTCTAACTGGCAAATGTAGAGCTTCCTCATATATAAACTGCGATAGATGGAGCATGGTTGGTTGCAGGCCTCTTAAAATAATGCTTTTATTTGGACTGTTTCCTGGCGCTTCTGTGCATTGTTGTTATTACAGATCAGAAGATCTCATTCTTCACATTCCTTCCTGCATGACTGTGAAGAGATGGAAAATGGTTAGCATCATTCTGACACCAACCTAATCTTTTTTGCATTGTTGATGATTTTTTTTTTCCATGATAGTGGCTAAGTACTATGTGCTTAAGTTCTTGCTTTCTGACAACCTCAGCTGTCTCTGGACTGAGATCTTGATGGTGTGCATTGGCTGTGACTGCATTAGAGAGCAGGATAGCGAAGTAGGGGTGGGTCTGTAGAGGAAAATGGTTATATGTGTTATGTGTGTGGGGATGTGGTATTTCAGACTATCTTTTAATCTAATTTAAGACCCCTGGACTGAGCATGCTCATTATGCTCCTGGAGTGCCTCTTCCACTTCAATGTTGTCCAAAGAAATCCAATTTGTATACACAGCCTGATCACTGGTGTAAAACAAAGTGGGATAGGTGAACTCTCACTTTTGGAAATATTCAAAACCTGATTGGGCATGACCCTGAGCAACCTGCTGTAGTTTGACCCTGCACAGAGCAGGGGATTGGACTAAATGATCTCCAGACTTGCCTTCCAGGTGCAGCTATTCCCTGATTCTTACTTGTCTTTCTCCTCTTGTATAAAAAGTCATAACTTAAGACTGTTCTTATAAAGCATTCCTATAAAAGCTCTGTATGAAGTAGAATTTTCTTGGTAGATTCAGGAGTGTTGGTATGCTAGTATCAGATTTCTGGTTCCTGTTTGCCCACACTTAACTAATCATTGTAGACCAGTGTAATTTAAAATGATCAATTGCTTGTACTGATTTAACAGTCATTAAAATAATTTTATTGCACAAATTTGGGCACTTCTTTGGCTGGCACTTCTTGAGGTTTTACCCAAATTAAAATCAGGCTCTGTAGAAGTAAAATAGCTTCCAGTATGTTCTTAGTTTAGGTTATTAACGAGCTCCCGTTAGACTTGGATTTGATACTGTATTCCCAATTTACTGATGAGACATAACCTATTGTTGCTCTGTGCTTCATTGTCTCTTTTGTTAGGAACCCTCTTTAAGTTGCCTTCTCCTGACTTCAGTCATCAGCACAAAAGCTGGAGTTGATTCAGCTTCCCAATTATTATCTGGCTCCTTAAATCCAGCTGGCCTGTTTTAATGGACACTTACATGTGCTTTGCTGACAGTGTAAAAACTTGAGTGACTGAAACCAAACTCCTGTTCCTTTTCTGACGTCTTTTTTTGTTCTTTTATGCTGAATATGTTGCAATATCTTTGCCCTGATTCCAGGTGACAGACCCAGACAATCCATCTAATTTTATCTATGCTCAGCAAATTTCAACTTTAAGAACTATTCTTTCCCCCTGCTTCTATGGCTGAAGGAATGTATCGGCCATAATAATCTCTTAGCTCAGCTGACCATGTGCTTGGGTTTCACGACTCCCACACTTTCTCCCATGCTATTTCATTATTCAGAACTCCTGTTAGACTTCTTCCTTATGAATCATTGTGACTACGGTTCTGATATATCTGATGATGCAAAATGGTATGAAATAGGAGTACGCTCAGGCTTCTTTTTTCCTCTTTCCAGCACCAGCACTCTTACCCACTCACGCCGTTATTTTACAGTTCTATTTCAAGTTTATCACCACTGTTGCTTTGCACTTCTTCCCTCCCATACTTAACTTAAAACTCTTTCTCTTTCCAACAGCAATGCCAATCTTGCTGTTCATAGACATCTTGGAGCTTGTTATGACATGTGTATGTTTGCTATGCCACCATCATCTTTTAGCTATCTCTTCCTTAAACTGTACTCCTTATTGAACTGAGGTGTTGTGAAGTGACATAATTTGTCTCTCTTTACCTGGAATTATTTTGCTGAAACCTGGGATTGTGTTGGCTTTTTCCAAATGCGGTTACGTTAACTTACCAGCACCGCCATCTGTGATAAACTTCTAGTCCTGATCTTGATTGTCCTGTGCTTTGAAGAAATCTCTAATTTTAAGCCATTGGCAGTTTTGTGAGTGCCTGTCTGTTGCATGGGTTGTCATGGGTCGTGCGTGGGTTGTCATTAATATGCCAGATAAAACTACTGCTAACAATCCATTTTGATAGAAGTGGTATTAATAGCCTTCCCCCGGACGGGTACTTCCTCTTTTGGCACTGAAGGTAGTGCTATCCTCTTCTACGCTTAGCAGTTCCTATACCAATCCTGTCTTCTCTGCATTAACAAACAATCTGCTGTCTAGTACTGTATCAGATGACTTACTGTATGTGATCCACCATTTATTTATGTGAAATAAACCATACTAGACAAAATCTATTAAAGATTCTCTTTAGAAAGAGACTAACTTTGAACTTTTGCTGCCTTTTTTAGCATTTAAGTGTATGGGTTGCAATGATCTCTTTCAAAACCTCTTCCAAAAATCTCCTGAAGGTTGTGTAAGCTTGTGCTTGCCTACTGTACTTCCACCTATATTTAAGAAAGCTGTGTTTATTCTCGTCCAGTCATGTGGTGTTACGACTTTGTGACACAACTCCAACTTGATCAAATTTGAGGTTGACCTAACTCCCTGACTTTGATTTGAGGTGGAAGTTTCAGGTGTTTTTTATGAGAATTTGTAAATGATACACTAAAACAAGAAAGCAAATGATGAGATCTCCGAAGTCATATAAGAGGCACGATGAAGTGGTTAGAAAACTTTACTCTGTAAAAACAGGGTGTAGAGGAGGCACAGGAATCTTTTTCCAGTTCGCCCATTTTCAGTGGCTTCCTCGGTTGCAGCAGATTCTGCACAGTCGTAAATGGAGAAAGTCTGAGATAATGGAAAGAAAGGAGCTTGGTTTTGGTTCTCTGTTCTCTGCCATTATGAAAACTGGAATATCTGTCATAGATCTGTTTCTGTTCTTTCATTGGAATTTAAAACTACATGAACTTTAGACCACTTTTATTTATATAAGCTCTTCTGCAATGTTCTGTCACTTAACAAATTAATGTTGAAAATAACACCTCTACTCACAGATCATGACATGGAAAGCTCTGAGCTGTTGGGACCACAGGTAGGATGTCTGTCCATGTGAAGCTGGCAAGCCTTGTGACTCAAGAGCTGAGTTAGAATCTGAACTGTAGGAGGCCAAGCAGAAATAGCCAAGCAAGTTCTAAATTGGTTTTATCTCTAAGCTCTCTTTGCATTGATATTTTGTGGAAGAGTTTGGCTCATTTTAATGTAGCAGAAGCAAAGGCTGTGAAGTATTGTGTTGCTGTTTATAAATTCAAGAGTTGAAAAAAAAAAAGTGGGGAGAGGGAAAAACCTGGCCTTAAGTTTGTCTGAAAACTGGAGTTTCTAACTAACAGAGCATCTGGTTTTGGAACAGTTTCCCAGTAGTAGTAGAGGGGCCAAAAAGCTAAGTTCTTTGTCGTTTCATTCAGCTCAATCTGCTACTATGGCAAACAGCTGCATCAAAAGACTGAAGGAGTTAATGAGTGAGAAGATTCCTAGCTCTGATAGCAGGGGTTGTTGTTGTTGTTGGTTCGGCCTGCTGCAAGATTATGGGTTTACACTGAAGTATGTAATCAGGATATCGGCTACCTTTATTGCAAATTCACAGAATAAAATTACTGTTATGTAAGGAGGAGGTCTACTCCCAAGTTGAGAAAAATGCAACAGAAATTGTTTCTGCTGCATTTTGTCTCTGTGAGTCCTCTTGTAGCCTTTGTACAAATTATTTAGAGTTAACTTTTATATCTTCAAGATGTGACTGTCCCCTACAGTTCAATTCTAAGCTTCCAGCTTCCACAACTTAGGATACAATATGTGAATATCTGTGTATCCATAAGTCCTCCTGGGCTTCTTGAGGGAAAGACCAGCCCAGAGACTCTGGACAACACCAACTGTAGTATCTAAATTTGACATGTTTTCTGATTTATAAAGTTGTTGGTACTGCTTCCCATTCACCAAAGGAAATAATACTTCAATTACAGACAAAGTAATTCTGTACAACCGAATTCTCCATCAGTATTACATAGAAAAAATTAGTTAGAAATATAAACTAAAAAACAAAAAAAAATTATTCTGTTAGTTGCAGCATGCAACTATCCTGTTGATTACAAAATCACTCTTTGAGGATACTGATTTTTAAATGGTGGAAAAGATATCTCCTCATTCTTTTTCTGCCTTTTTCAATTTTGCTTTTTAAAAAATATTATTTCTTTGCTCAGCTTTTGCTCTATTGTTAAAATAGTTCTTAACCTATAATGCCTTCTACACTTCAGGGGCAAAAGGAACTACTTTTGATTTTGTGCATTAAGCTTGCATAAATGTTTTACTTCCAGAAATTTGTACAGTAATAAATAAATCAGTAAAAATAATTATTTGTGTTTATCTTAATAAACTGAAGAATTTATTTAGCAAGTTGAAACACAGCAGTTGTCATAGCTAGGGAATGGTTCAAAGGCATTAGAGGAAAAGTCAAAGATATGGGCCATTACAATTTAAATAATGTTTCGAGACTTAAATTGACATTTTAAAAAAAACATACAACCATTGAGAAACCTGTCAATGCCTTGAAGATTCTTTGTGGCATGATTTTGTACTTGGTAACTGCTCTGCCTTCCAGAAAAGCTTTTGTTATCTATGTGTTTTCAAAATACTATATTTGCCCCATCCCTGGAAACATTCAAGGTCAGGTTGGACGGGGCTCTGAGCAACCTGATCTAGTTGAAGATGTCCCTGCTCGTTGCAGAGGGGTTGGACTAGATGACCTTTGAAGGTCATCTTCTAACCCTTCTATGATTCTGTGATATTTAGTAGTTTTTGAACATTTATTTTACAGGTTTGGAGCTAGCCCCACATATAAGTGGATCTTAATATAGAAACTTTTCTGTCTGTCATCCAACTTCTCTTTTGTATCTTTACAAGCACAAGGTAGCAAGTTGGGACGATCTTTATGGATGTCAGAATATGTATCTTTATGAATCAATGTCTTTCAGTCCCTGTTGGTTTATGTTGCTGCTAAGGTGGGATCAGTGTAAGACTGTGTGACTGTACCTTGCCCCTGTTTCATAACCATTGTGCTTCCTGGCTCATAGCCAGATGGTAGACTGATGGGACTGTCTTTCGGTGGTTAGCAAGATGCTCTTTTAATCTTTTATGTGCAAATTTTTTATACTATAGTCGTCACTACAGTGGCCTTCTCTTAGGACCATCTAATATGGGGCAGATGTCTGCCCTGCAACAGTCTGCAACTTGATATAGGAATTGTTTTGCTAGGGAATTTGTTTTTTTTTTAAATCTGCTTACTGTATATGGTCTGGTACATGTCCCTTCAGAAATTTGGCTGTGTTCTTTGGTGTATGTAAAATATTTTGTAAATAGCAACCAGACATTACAATAATATTTTAAGATGCTAAAAGAACATTGATGGAACAGGAAATATATAACTCTTCTGGTTGCTCTGTCCAAAAGATAAGAAATTATTTTTTGTTCAAGTTCTAATTCAGTTATCTTCAAGGAATGTTTCTTGGCTTGTGCCTGTCTTCAGTTACTTCCTTGTGTCATAGAAACATAAACATGCTTGAGATATGCTTAGTAATTTAGAGTGGGAATAAATCTGTATTAGCTGCAGAGCATATCCTTTCCATGAGAAGTGGTTGCTATCATTTGATGCCATCCAATGTTAGAATACTTTTTGCAGTCTTTCAAGAGCTAATTTAAAGGGTTGTGACCTTCCTCTGTTACGCACATTTTGGAGCATGAATTTCTTCTTGTTCAAGTTGACGAAAACAGTGCCATGAAATAAAACAACATAGTTCCAAGTACTCCTTTGAGAGCAGGTGGTACACCCAACATCTTGCTATGTGTTGTAATATTTGAGCCTAATTTTAGCTCTGTGGCCTGAGGAAATTGTAATAGAATTGGTGACATCTCAGGCGAACTGAAGTAGAATTTTGCTTGTCCATCTTAAGTTGGAAGAGTGAGTGTGAAGTTCTGACTGTAAAAATTCAGCTTATGGCTAAAATTTATAGGTACTATTTTAAAGTTACATATTAAATTACAAATTAATACTTGTATATTTTGTCTTTTCAACAAGGAGCAAACAACTGCCTTTTTATGGTAAGTCCTACTTGCTTTATGCTGCAAGGAGAAAGACTCCTCTACAGAAGAAAGCTGCAAAACAAATAGTGACCTCCAAACTAATATAATCTCAAGTTCATATTTTATGGTAAGCATGAGTACGGAGCACCTTACATCAAAGGGCATAGGGTGGAGAGGTGTGGTTTTTTTAGTGAGACTTTGTTTTTTCCCTCTCAGCTGGGATCCTGTGCATTATATGAAAATTGAGGCTGTTGGATTAACTCTTAATGGTTTGAATTTTTTGATTTTTGAATGCTTCAGTGCTGGCATTCTCCCTCTTAATAGCTTATTTGCATTGTTGTAATTTAACTGACTAAAGTGTTAAGTGATCTATAGCTATGTATAAACTTTAATTGCCTGTATAAGGGAAAGCTGTAGATTCTGTATCCGTAACTGTTCTATGAATTGATCCATATAACTAGAACAGAATATTACCCTGAATTGTTGGTAACAGATTACAAAAATAATTAGCAGATTAAAGTTAAGTCATCAATAAATATTCTCAGGTAATTTGAAGAGCTTACTTGTGAAGAAATACAAAAATAACTAAATACATACATTGCTTGATTATGAGGTGAAGTAAGCTGTGATAACATTGTGAGCAAAATTCAGAGTGGAAAATAACTGGGGCACAAGTGGTCATGATTAGAAATGCAGAATTGAGTAACAGGTAAATTCATATTGTCCTAACAGATAATTTTACAGTCTTTGTTAAAGAGAGATCCTCACTTGGATGTTTAAATCTAGCTTGGACAAAATTATGGATGGACTGCCCTATAGAGAACAACACGTCAGATTAATGGGCCTGCATCTTTGTGTTTTGACATGCAGAAGTCAAAGGTAGTTGCTCTGGGATTGAAGTTATGACTTTGTGGAATTTGTACTTAGCATTTTCTGAGCTCTAGCGTGTTTGTGGTGTTTTTTTTTTTTTTCCCACCTTTGCAATTTGAATGTGATTAAACAGGTCCATTAGGTTCTACAAACTATCTTTGACTGTTAAAGCCTGGCAGGGAGTGGGGGCAACTAAGAAGTCTTAAAAACAGCATCTACAACAGTAAGTTCAAGCATGCTTGTCTATATAAACGTGGTTAGTAAATTGTTAGACTGGCCTGGATCTAGCTGTGCTAAGTAGTGTTTTCTCCCAGCAGTTCTACCTGGGCATGGGTAGAGCTCTGCAGCACTTGAGATGTTCCCCGTGGGCAGGCTGAAGATAGTTCTCTTATTTTGAAGGCCAACACTACCAGCACAGATGTGGACTGTTGTGTGCTAGTTGGTCTCAAAACTAAGCTTAGACTATTCTGGCAGACTTAGTTTACTGATGTAACCGTAGGTACAGTTTAGGAATCAGTCCTAGGTCCAAAGGTATGTAGCCACTTAATCTGAAATCTTAAAAAAAAAAAAATAACCAGCATATTCCCAAAGTCAAACAAGTTCATAAGCTGGGTTTGCCTAGATGTAAAGCAACCAGAAGACTGTAAGAAGCTATAAAATAAATAAATAAAAATCTGAGGCTGAGAAAGTGTCTTGTTTCCAACAAAACAAGAAACTTTGCACAACTTCATAGAAACAGTTGTTTCTGGTTTTTCAAGTTTTTACAGGGACTCCTGATTAAAACTAAGTTACTTAGAATTAAATGAAAAAAAAAAAAAACACCCAACCAAACAAAACCCAAAAGCTAAAGTAACAGCTGAACTGCTCTAGGTTAGTTGGAGCCAATATTTGGGTTCTCCCCCTCCTGCCTTTGGAAAAAGCTCTTGAAAAGTCACTGTTGTCTAGGCTTTTCTATATGATTGAGAGGCTTTACAAATTAAGGTGGTGAGGAATAGCATGTATGCCTGAGGTCTGTCTTAACTGACAGTTTGCATCTACTGTAGACTTTGTATGGTACATGCAGAACTGCTGCCTCAACTGCAAGTACGGCTGATATCGTTCTTCAAAAGTGAGAAAAATCTGCACTGGTAGACATAGAGGCTTTCTCTATATTAGGCATTTTAGTGGTAGCTCTAATTTGGCCATAATATCTAGTGCAGACAAGACTTCCCATGGATCTGGATGACTCAAATCAGAAATACTTCATGTTTTTTTTCCTGAAGACTATAAAAACTAGAATAAGTTAGAATTTTTGCATGGAAACATTCTTATACTAGAAAATATTTTGATTTGTGTAATAGCATGCATTTGGATTCATTGTTCACAGCTCCATGTTTCAGAAGGAAGTTGATTGTTTAAATATAGATAAGTTGCTTTGAAATAAGATTGATTTTCTGTCACTCACTTGTATTTTTTTAATGTATCTGCTATTTAATTACTGTCAATTTAATATTGACAATGCATTGTAATGCCCTTTTATTAGAGAGTGAACCAACATATAGAATGACTAAATGATTTAGAACTGTATTAAATACACATCTTCTGAAAGCACTGTACTGATACTTCATGCGTGAGATGACTGTATGGGAACTAGCTCTGTTTTAACTTTTTAATTTTATTTTTGTTAATATCTGTTTAGAGCTGTATCACACTTTATAAAAGCTACTGAAATATTGAGTAAACTGAGAGTGCAAAACAGAAGAATGGAGGACTGGTTCTGGTCCTTTTTTAGGCTGGGTCAAGGAAGACTATTTCTCAAGTTCTAGTTGGGAAAGTAAGTCTGTTTTTAGGAAGAGGAAAAGGGGGAAACTAAATCTGATCTCTTATATCTTCATGTAAGATACAGGCTCTTAAATGGGCCATCGTGGTATCTTTCTTTTGTTTGTGAAATCATGAAATCAGCATTGTGAGGAGGGACTTGGATAAAGCCATTTTATAAATACATTACAAGTTCACTAATATTTTTAGAATTACGCAGACTTCTTTTTTCTCTGATCATCAGTTATATGCTCTAGGGCAAAAAAAAAAAACACACAACTTCCTCAACAGATTTTACATTTCACTTTAGAGCCACTGGAGAAGCTTTATATCTGACTTTTGGGCCTGGTATTATCTAATCTCCATCTGTCCTTTGAACATAAATAAAAAAATAATAGCAGAGAATGTGTCAAAATGGAAGACAGTGTCTGCTGTCTGTAATGAAGACAAGAATGGATATTTGTATATGGTAAATTTTAAGTATCAACACTTTTTTTTTTTGTCTGCAGTTGGATCAGGGAATTACCAAGAGAAGAGAGTATCTGGTTTAAAGTCTTGCAGCAAAATAAATACCCACCCTATAATATCAGGATAAAATAGCAATTATGTAAGAAATCTATTTATTCATTGCTTCATTATTTGCTGTCTGACTGCATGCTGTTTATTCTTCTTTTTCTTTCTTTTTTTTTCCTCCTTTGAGCTGGGCTGTTTTTGCTGGCTTGGCAGTAAGCACTGTTTTCTCTCAGCACAGCCATTAAATCTCTCACCTGCGTGTCCTGTGCAGAGCTGCAGTTGAGAGATAAGGTTGGTCTCTCTCACAGCAGTGGGCGTTGGTATTCTAGGCTCTTCTTTCAAGGGCATTTTGCTGTGAAGAAGTGTCTCAAATGCCAAGGAAAACATACAGGCATGTTAAATACCTTTGCTTGTCTGAGACAAGTAAGGGTAAATGGAAATGATTTAAAAACACATTTTGAAACTGTTAACAGAGTTCATGGGTAACTGTAAATCACAGGAGTATTACAGGCCTGTCCCAACTGGCATCCATTAAATAACATCTAGTAGTGGAGAGTCCTGCCCAGCTTACACTTAAAATCCAAATAAAACACAAGGGCTCTGAGCCCTTCTGAATGTGTGTTCCTGTGTGTTCTTCATCCAAGGTCACAAAGGTAGTTCTGCGAAGAATTGAATCCATCTCTTCAGCATCTTGCTCCTGTGCCAGCCTATGAGCACCTCCATCCTCCCAATGTGAACTGTGCCTGGGATTTCAGAGCTTCTTGCAGCTCTCAGAGCATTGGCCTGGCATCCTCTGTGTGTGTGTGTGGCAGTCTCTTACAGAATCCATGTATCACCTAGTTTTAATTCTGTTTTCAAGTACTGCAGGAGTAAATATATGTAAGTGTGTCACCCATTTTGCAGTCTTTTATAAAATTAAAGATAACATAAAAACCTATCGATTGAAGTTTGCTGGGGAAGTCTGTTTTATACATGCTCATCAACATTGCCATACATCTACACAGTAGCTAAGTATCACGATTCCTATCTTGCTGTTGAAGAAAGTGAGGCACAGTGGTAACATTATGTGTAGGATTCAGTTCAAGATCAACTCTTAAATTTAAACATCAGCTTGTACATATGCACTATATGTTGAAGTTTCTGTTGTAGTTGCTGGAAATCTAGTTAGAAATCAGTGGAGGTTAGAGAGCAATTTATCCCATCCTAAACTACACATCAAGTGACTGGTCAGCAAAATCCCACTCTAGAGTCCATTGAGCATAGTGAACAAGAACCATTCAGTTGCCCAAATACAGGTGCTTAGTGCTTATTTAAATATCTTAAATAATCTCTCAGGGCCTCTGGCTGATGGTTCAGAAGAGAAGGGTCTTCCAGAGATCCTTTATCACATTTGTCAACCCCGTGCGTGTGTCTTATATACCCAAAGGCATCTCACATGGCACTAGCTATCCATGCTGAAGCAATGAAATGAAGTCCCAAATCTGTCGCCTGTAATGGCAATGTATATACCAGGATGTGGAGATCTATGTTTAGTTCTTTTAATTTAAAACTGAAACCTATGCAATTTATCTATGATACTGTGTAGACAGACTGCAAATAAATTTAGTTTACACTGCAGGATTATCATCCTTTTCTGTTATCAGGGATTCATGTGTGTGTTACATATTCTGTGGATGGTCATCCGTTCACCAAATGAATCAAGGACATCCTGACTTCTGAACTGCGGGAGCTCATTTTATGAAAGAGAGGGTTCTGTAGTCTGGAACAATAACAGTTCTTATCCTGTGTGATCTGGCACAAAGAAGGATTTGTAACCATTTCCAGTAGGCAGAAGAAACATGCACTGACTTCCACCCCCTCACACCTCCCTGCTTATACTTGGAAGCTAAGGACTATGAATGATACTGGCACATTAAAAGTAATTGAACAATTGTGACTCAGCGTTAAAACTTGTATGTAGGTAAATGAGACAGCAAAATGATATTGGCTAAATGACATAGTCATTTATTCAGTCACTGAAGTATTCTCACATTATCGTATGTGGGTCTTTGAGTTGCTTGATACTGTCTTTATTAAAGGAGGGAGAAATCCTTCATAATGTTTATGTTTTGTTTTATTTTCTGACTCTTGGACCTTCGGATTCTGATATACACACGTGTGACTAACAAAGTTATTACCTACAAAAAAGCAAAATATCACTTATAATACAGAAAAGTTACCTTTCCAAAAACTCAAGACCAGCCAAGGCATGGTTCAGCTAGGGATTTTCCAAGCTCTAGAGGTTCTGCACGTATGAGGAACTTAGTGATATAGGGTTATTCTAAGTTTAATTAAAGTTCCATTTTCTTTTTTTTTCTGGCCAAAATTCTGTGACTTTACAAATCTTCAAACCATAGGAATGATTATTTGTTACGAGAAGGGGTGAATCGGGGTCCTTTTTTGCCACAATTGTTGCCAATTTAGAATTTGTAGAAACTTTAGCTTGGGGGCCAAACTCATCTTGGAAAAATCAGTGGGTTTGTAGCTTTTGGATAGTTTATTGTTCCTTATTTATTGTAAATGCCAGTTAAATTTTCTATCTAAAAGGTATTTGATATATAATTCATCTATTTATCATCTTTGGAGGGTTCAAAGATGCTCTAGATGCTCTATTTTATATCTTCTATATTGCTGTGTTCCATAGCCTCTGAAAATTCATGAAGTTTTGATAGTAATTTAGAACCTAGGAAAGAGTAGGTCGGTGCAGATAGGCTTCCTCTGGATTAACACAGTCTTGCTTCAGCTGTTGACTCCGTTCTTGGAGAAGTTTGCTAATGGACATTAATGGAATCTCAGGCTTTTTAATCTATTAAAAAGGGGATACATCAAGAGTTAAAATCCTCACAACATTGTTAAAAGGGGCATAATTTAACAGAGTAACATTGGATGTCCATTCTGTTTGGGAATTAAGAGTGGGAATATTATTTCCAGGTAACAGTGAATTCATCTAGCATGGTGATGCTAGCTCATAGCATTGGGTAGTGTATTTTATCTCATTTGCTTTCACATCTCCCTTAGCTTCAGACATTTTTCTCTGAATTGTGTCCTGAAAGTGCCAGCCTTTCACCCTTCAATATATACAGAGCATAAACTTCGGTGTAGCTAGAGATGAGGATGACTCCTCCCCTCAGTTCCCAGTTCTTGGCCCAGGTTCACCTAGTCTGATGTGTTGCTGGTGTGTTCCTCTGTCTGGATTTATCTGTAACTTCCATTCTTTTGGGGGTAATCTACTTTAGGCACAAGTCAATGCTCACTGTCATAAGAAAAACAAAAAAAAATCAGGTATGTTCTTGTTCCTTCTATGGCTGATCTGAACCCTACTCAGTCTTCAGTATTCCACTTTCTTTTAATGTCTTTATGAAAGACCTCTTTGAAGGAGCTAACTTTGCTCCTGAAGAATGTATCTGGCTGGCCTTTCTTATCTTCTGCTGCAGACAGAGAAACTGGAAGAACTGTCTTTTTTCTGGGCTTTTTTCCAGGGCTGTCTCTTATGTTACTAAATTTTAATGGGTTTTTAAAAGTGTTTATCTTTTATAATTCTCTTAAAAAATAGGATGATATTTGTAAAAGTATGTTCCTAGTGACAGGTATATAAGGGAGCTCGGTTTAAATACTTTTGACTTGTGTAGTAGGTTTGACAGAGATCGATAAAGATGCACATCATTAAAAACATTTGAGTCGGACCTAATGTGAATCTATTTACGGTGTTCCATTCAAGCATCAAAGGGTCATTGATGTAGGGTTTCTTTTTATTGTTCTGGATTTGTACAGCGCCTTAATATGGTTTGCACTTGCAAGCAGAGCTGCCACGGAAATAATCCCTCTATTACTAGTAATAATGAGCACAACCTTCATCCGGTAAGCGAAAAATGTCACACTTGCTTCTGAATTTAGCTAGTATTTTTTTTACAATGTGGCTGATGTTACTGTGAGGTCCAGAGACAGTGAAGCTTCCCTAAGGCTAAATCAGTAGTAGTTTGCTTGCAAAAGGCGGGTCAAGATTTTGCACAAGTTGTTTTAATGACTTGACAGTTGAGCTTGAAAAGTCTTAAATCTGTGGTACTATTTATATGTATCAAGCTGAGACATAGCTATAACTATGGTAATGCTGTAGAAAAACAAAAACTCCATGTGCAGGAGTAAAGGTTGTAGACTAGGACTGCGTTGTTCCAGGCACTCTACAAATCCAGAATGCAAGATTGGAACAATCTGGTTGTCCCTGGTTGGAACAACATGACTTATTTTCCTTCTGATTTTGGAAACTTTTCATCTTTTTGAAGGGGATTGCCGATTCATGTATAAGACATGATCATCAAGTGTTAATCTTCAGAGAGTCTAGTGATGCTACGGGATCATGTTGGTTCTTGTGAAGGAACGATATCACCCAGAGTTATGTTTAATCAGTATTATTCTGAGTTCTAGAACCTGTTTCATGGCTATACACGTAACTGTAAAAACTTGGTATTTCTGTACTCAGCCTAGATACAAAAGTGAGTCTCAATTGCTCTTAAATTCACTCCCCTGAAATACTGACACATAGTGAATAGTACCCATTTAATTCCATGCACAATTGTTACTATGGACAAAACCTGAAATGAATTGAGAAACTTCTGAATGACTGTTTAAAACTCTCTACTTTCTCTCCATTCTCAGAATTAGTGGTCGTGGCCTTAAGCCCAATGTAAAATTGGTAGGGGATGGCAACACAATTGTTTACTTTTGGATGCACTTACATTAGCATTCTAGTTCAGGTCATTTTCTTCTGAAATGGTCTTCCACCTTCTGCGCTTTGGCTCACATTGCAGAGCACTCTGCATGTGGGTTCCCTTCAAATGAACCTAAACCAGAGGATGCCTCTGGGATTGCTTCTACTGTGCTGCTGCTGGGTACTAGTCCACAGGGCATACTAGAGCTAGCCTAAAATAATCCCTCTTGAAATAAGTATACTTATACCTGTTGATGTCAGGTCCTCAGCACCAAATGTTTTACTTGAAAAAAAAAAAAATCTGCTTGTATTGGTCAGTATTAATATTCCCTATATTGTCTAGCCTTTAACTTTCAGGTGAAGCTTTAAGCTATGTATGTGGTCCATAAATCCTCTGGCTTAGCACCTGCCAACAAGAAAGCGGCTTTCCTGCTCACGTTAGTACTAAAGGTGTGATTAGTAGCAGTTTGTGATCTGAAGAGCCTACTAAAAGAGTAGGTTCTTTGAGTATGCTGAAGTGCATTATGGGTCTATATCAGTTTGTGTTTATTAAGTATGATACTTCAAAATATGCATGAAATATGGCTTTTTTTTTTCTTGGGAGTTTGCTGAATTGAATTTAGCAAGACCATCTAGAGCCAGCATTAAGAATTGTTTTGAAAGAAATTGAAAGAATCTTTCTTTAAATTTGATTGAAAAACAAGTCTCCTGATCTGGAGAAAGCAGTCAATATTAATGAATTTTAAATTATCCAATAATAAAATTTTTTATTAACATTAGATGAGACTATAAGGAATTGTAGAGTACCCTGAAAAAATCTCACATAGGATTATGTCTTGATTTCAAATGAGAAGTGAGTAGTAACAAATATGACGTATATTGAAAGATGTAAGTTGAAGTACTCAGATGCTCTGTAGAGTTCTTCTGTTAGGTAATCTTTGTTTTTGAGAAGCAAAAACAACTAGGTTGTCTCTGTAAAGAGCTCACTAAAATACCCTTGTGAGCTAGAGTGGTTTTTAAGGGGAAAAAATAGGTTATGCTTAGGAATAGGCATGAAGAAACAAGAAATGAAAGTATTTGTGATCTCAGTAAGGTTTCCTTACTCAGGTGGAGTGGAAAAATTGCAATGATTCTGTTTTGAAAGGAGAAGTGCAAGAATAATCATGAAGTGGAACAGGTCAGTTCGCACACCATGTACCATTTTTCATAAGATTAAGGAGATGGGCTACTGAAATTGATAGGTGACAGTTTTAAAAATGAAAAAAGGAAATGAATTATTATGGAACTGTCCAGTGTAGCTCTTTATTGTAAGATCTTTTTTCTGCTATGAAACCACACCATCACTTTCACTTCAGATGCCTTTCTAGACCTTAGGAATCAGCATCATCTAATTCTTGATCTTTTCCTTTTTCAACTGTTTGTTATGGTTTTTTGTCCTGTTGGTCCACACTGCTAAAACTTTCATTAGGCTCAGATATACATGACTCGTCTTTGCTTTCAGTGTTTCCTTCCAGCTCTTTGATAACCACTTACTAACTTCTCAGTTTTCTGATGACATGATTTTTCCATTGCTGCCTGCTTAGAACTTCAATCAGGCATCTTTATGACTTTTTTCTATGATATCACATATATATGATATTCAAATATATGAATAAAAGTCCCTCTACACATGCACAAAAATGTTAATTTCAAATTCTTTCCTAAAATTCTTTTCCTATGGTTTATGAAAAAAATTGATAGTAATTAAGTGACTGGTGTACCGAACAATTGATTATCATGATAAACCATATTGATTCATTTGCTGCCTTGTACTGCCTTATCCATTTCTGTTGATGTATGCCGGCACCAGGACATCCGTAAAAACTTTAGTCCTGGGATATGTTTCTGTCCTGGTTCTGGATCTTAGTTTGTGATTACTGTTGAGGGGGCTATTATAAATGCAAGTTAAAAAGCGGGGAAATAATTTAATAGAACTTGGAAAAGAATGTTCTGATAAGAGATCTCAGCTTTTCTGTAACAGCATCTAACCTTACTGCCAGCTCGCAGGGGTAAAGAGTGGATTTCTCAGTGGAGGTTGTTCTGTCATTGGCTAACCTGGAATTCCCTGTGTTTACCAAACTTATGATGCTGGCAAAAGAATAAGACAGAAAGCTGGGTAGGTTGAGTCTAATCTGAAGCTGCTTCTGCTTTTAGGTGCCTGAATCCACAGTTTTGGTGCAGAGAACTTGATGTATTTTTCCCCAGGTGTCTTCATTTTGATTTCATTAAGGGTATGGTAGTCTGCAGCCCAAACTGACCGTGGTTCAGCGCACGTGTCTGAGATAGTTTTAGACAACCTAGTTTAAATATCAGTAGCAAACTATGTGCAGCATCACAGAACGTGGTACAAACTGCAATATCTGTCAATGAAGCAGAGTAAGCAGAACAGTCTCTTGCATTGAGCTATGTGCTGCTGCTAGGTTTATATCAACAGTTAAATATTTTAATTCTGCCTGTTAATCTGACTTACCCATAAATGTCATCTCTAGGCCTGCAACAATTGAAAGGAATTTATGGATCACAAGAATGAAACATTAGAGGAAAAATAATGGTGCAAGTCTGGGATAAAGATCAACTTTAGAAGTCCCAAATTTGTAGATATTTTATTTCTATCATTAAAAAATAAGCTTGCAAATAATAAAGAGACCACTGAGTCAGCAGGTGTAAAACTTCTTCACTTTACTTAAATCTCTTTCTTGTTACATTTGTGAAGGAGTAACCCTAAGGACAGATGGTGCACAGGTTGCCTAGTGTGAAGTCCTAATTTCAAGGCAAACTTTCGTGTTCTGTTCTTTGAAGGGGCATTGACTTCCAAATCACACACAGACATGCCTCTGATCTTTCTGAAGATGAGTCATAGTGCAACTTGTCTATCTAAGTGCTGGGATCGAATTTGCAGTATACTGATCACTCCTGATGATAGGACTAGATGTTCTCTAATCTCATGTGTGGGGTTATATAGCATGCTTTATTAAAAAAGACTTAAAGCTACTAAAAGCAGAATGCTGAGGGGTTTGGTTTTTTTTTTCATGCTGTAGATTTTAAAGTATAATAAAGTAATGAATGTTACCCTGCGCTTAGTGGCTTTAAATGCTGGGTTAATTTACACTCAGAGTGGAGCTTTCAGTGTCAGGCAATCTTTTTTGCCAACATAAGCGCTCAGCTGAAACAACAGCTATGACTCAGTTGCCAGTGAACGCTGCTTGAATTGATTTAGTCCGAGTTCAGATTTAGCACATAATCATGTTCAATTTGATCCACTGTGCTGCCTAGAGATAAAAGGGTTGAAAAAATAGATTTAGCTTATGTCAGTCTTTGTGGTGATGTCATTGCCATGAGAGATGGAATAGCGCTGTTACTATGCTGTGCCTGCTCAGTTGGTGGGTGTACGAGGGAAAGGCAAGGAGCAACTCAGTTAAGTGCAAAGAGCTCGTGTCGGAAGCTTGCAGTTATTGTCAGCATTGAAACAGAATTTTGGACTGTTCGATTGCAATACTGAATTGAAGATTTTTTTTTTTTCTTCCAATCATTTGTTACTCTGAGGTTGCCTAACTCTGTGTACAAAAGGGGGGGATGCCAGCCCGTAGCATGGACTGTGATGTCTCCACTCTGGTTGCCTGTGGGGTTGATGTGGAGATTTTTGCCAACCAAGAGGTTAAGGTATGCGCCTACAATTCTTTTGTTACAGATGGTTCTTAGAAAAGCCTTTGGGAGCAATAGGCATTTGTATGTAGCAATTCAGATTAAGGAGGCAGATGAGATTCTGCTGCAGTAGTAAAAGACATGCAGTTAAAAAATCTGTTAATTAGGGGAGAGAAATGTGCCTGCTTTTTACTGTGTTTTGATAAGCTGAAAGAATAGGCTGGTGTTTACTCTTTAATGATATGAGAAATGGGTTATATAACTGGCATCTGTGTATATGCATGTCTCATATCCATAACAAATCATTCATTGTTAATTTTGTTGAGCTATTTTTAGCTCAGTGTCACTTTTTAGATCAGCCTTGCCGTAAATGTTATTTATTGATGTTGATAATCATCAGATATTTTTACTCAGTTGAACAGTAGCTGTTTCTTTTCTTCAGATCCAAATCATGTATACAAGTATAAATTTTTTCTTAAGGGTTAAAAGTTTGTAGCAAGTATTTTGGTGCATTTGCAATATAACAGAATACAAAAAGTTGTGCATCTTGCATATCATATGAATACCTCAAAACCAATGCTTAAATCTAAGGCTTGATATGCTGGGCTCATAGTCTCTTGATTAAACAACTGCTGTAGAATAGTCATTGTGTGTAATTGCTTACTGTTGAAATAAATTCTTTCATTTATTCTCATATTACTGCAAGAAAATCACTGCAAATTCAGTTTGAAAGAGGAATTTTAAGTATGCTTTTCACAGATCATCTGAAAGAGCTCACAGACGTAACACAATGATATTCAGCAGTTTATTTAAAGGACAAAGATACAGACAACATTAGTTTCTAATCTGATTGTTCTTAGTATTGAAAGAATGGAACGGGATAAAAAAGGTTTTACATATTAGAGGTCAAATTTTGAACCCCTGTTCTGTTTAATTCAGAGTCAAACATTGAAGCCAATGGAAATATCTGGAAATAAACCCACTTTCATTTGCGAGAGGTTGTGATGATTTTTATTTCCATTTTAGTTTACCAGGTAATATGATGTATACTTTGTACAGATGCTCTTGTGTTGCCAGCAAGAGATTCTTCTTAATTTAAGCAGCTTTTTCTTAACAGTTTAATACTGGATTTAGAGATGAAATAGTGAATAATTCAGAGGAATGGTTCAGGTGAGCATCTTGCCTGCATTGGGACATGTTTCCTGTAGTGTTTTGAAGTAGTAAAATGTTCATCTGCTTATTCCTTTTTTTTCTTCTTTTTTACTTAAGAACATTTTTTTTAAATTTAGGAATTACACCTGCATTGATATGAGCTTGTACCTGGAGCAACTGTCTTTTAGCGTCTGGTCCATGTTCAGCATAAGACTATGCGAGAAATTAAAGTTGTAGTGATCTTCTTGTATCCTTATTCATATGACTGTAGCAATGAAAAAGCAAAGTTTTGGCTTCCATAAAATCAGCAGAAAGCTTTCCATTGACTTTGGTAAGACTTAGATTAGCCTGGTTTAAGCTGCAGCATCTGGAAAGTGTGGCCCAGGAACATAGAATAAAAGAGAACAAAAGGGTTACAGAGACATTACAGGAATTGTAATCCCTTTCATGTTACTTGGACTTTCTGTACTTTGTTTGCTTTGGTTAAAACTGCCTTTGTTTGCTTTGGTTAAAACTGCCTTTTTTTTTTTTTTTCCTTTTTGTCTGATGTCTGAATTAAAATGTTGAGTGCAAAGACTTCAGGTATATTTACAATGGAGACTGCACTGCAGACTGCACTGCAGCTTAGAAACGGTAAGTCTGCTTTGAAGTTGTCTGGCTCAGATGCTAGAAGCAGTCTGTCCTCAGTGACCCACAGCTCACTGCAGACTAATTTTCACTTAGTTGTCAACAAACTCGGTTGTGGAGGCTGCGTGCAGCGCTGCCGCAGCTAGGCTGCTTCCAGTGCTCAAGCCTGGCTAGCTCTGCGCTGATCCCCAGTCTTTCTCTGCACAGCAGGCTGCAGTCTAGCCATCCTCCTGGTGAAAGTTTCAGCGCTACTGATATTTTAAAGGTGGAGAGACCTACTGCTCTTTGCTCACTCCCAGAATTGCAGCAAAAAAAAAGAGTATGTTTTTTTTGTCTGCAAAAGGAGTTCACTTCAAGGTGGGCTTTTTTATTGACAGTATGGTCACTGCCAACATAAAAATGTTTATCTTGACTTTAATAGGATGACGGGAACATCAAGCTTTAAGGTTAAAAAGGAAGGAGGCTGTTTCTGAGAAGAGATGGGTGTGGAAGTTGACATAAATGAGCAAAAGCAAGCACAGAAATCCTGCCTTCTCCCCCTCCCCTGTTCTCCGGTGTGCACCTCTCTGCCCAGCCCTTCTGCAAGTCAACTGGAAGGCACAAGTAGCATTGAAAACTGAAGTCTAAGTTATTGTCCTTTCAGTTTTCTTCTGCTATAGATCTTTTCTTGTAGGGGAAAGTTTTTTGTAGGGAACCTTCCCACTGTGTGAAGGGAATGTTTCTTCAGTGGTAGAACATATATTAAAGATGTGATGCGTGGTGAGATTTGCTAAAACAAGCTATTAGTCCTGTAGAAGTAGTTCTCTAATGTCAGCAAGGATTGTGTTTAAGGTTTTAGGATATGCTTGCAGCATAGGTTACTTTATTTCAATTTAGGGTTAGAACTGAAGTGAGGCTTTGGAGAAGGATGCTGGCTGTACTGAGCCATCATTTTCCCGCTTGCGGCATGTGGGTTGGATGCACCTGGGAGGCTGCAGCCAGCAGGCTGAAGAGGGGGACAGACAGGAGCTGCCCTGTTTGCCAGGCCTGCAGTGGAAAAGCTGGGTATGCTGGCGGCTCACGGTTTAGACAGGTA
>NW_009196964.1:27696-40448 GCF_000690835.1 Fulmarus glacialis | reverse complement strand
GGTGGCCCGGGAGGACAAGCTGCGGCCGGAAAAGTTGGGGGGTTTTAACCTTTTTTGCCTCTTCTAAGTCACTGGAAAGCTCATTTCTTGAAAGGGGGATGTTAAATTATTAACGTGTGCCGAAAGAATACAGCTGTGTTGCGTTGTGGCATGTAGCCTCATCTTGTCGTCTGCAGAGTATGCTTTATTAATGGTCTTAAGTGATCAACCTCGATAGCTGGCAAAATTGCTCATTTACTGAGTAAATGTTATTTATAATTTCAGATTTGTAACGCCTGTCTCCTTACAGTAAGGTTTTAATGAGAGTTGTAACTTTAACTATAAAACACATGCTGACGCTCTTATCCATGTTTATAAGGTCTTTTCAATTTGATCTTGAGTGAACTTAAATCCGCTTACACCTGCATATTGAATATCCCAATTATATGCCCATTAACACGTAGTGCAAATCCAACAGAATATTTTTGTCTTGTAGCATCCAGCCCCACCTCAGATCTTCTGTTCCAACTGATTTCCTAACATCCACTATGCTGGCAACATCACACCAGAAACAAAAGTTCCTAGTTATGTGGGGTCAGGTAAGCAGATATTTTTACAATATTGTGCAGTTATGCAAAGTTATTAAAACTGGCATTTATATTTGATGGTATATAAGACAACTCTGCAAAACCACACAATATTGATAAAATCAAAACCAAGAAAACCCACTTACCTGACCCCTATCCCCTCCCTCTCTCCTCTGTGATAAATCAATGTGAGTGTACTTTGCTAACAAAAGGAATTGATTGCTGGTCGTCTGAAGCTTGGGCAGACTTATAATGGCTTTTTGTTGCCCTTGTGGACCACTGGGGAGGGGGGGAGAAAGCCCCTTCTTACAGAGCTTTTGCTTGCGTGAAGTCCTGTTGAAGCGAAGGTTATTTGTGCAAGTAAAAGTTGTGTAATATAGCTGAGAGCAGGCAGTGCTCACTCGTCCTGGAAATCATAAATTTGAATGTGCTTGGCAACGCCAGCTGTATAATTCAAATTCAGTTTTGTGGTGTATAGGAAAGAAGGTGCTAAATAGAAACAATAATTGATTCTGGCATTGAGCTCCAAAATGTGTTCGCATATGTGTCAGAGTAGTTTTGTGTAGTACTCGTTGGTTCATCTAAAACTAAATTGGGTGAATGCATACTGTGAAATATTCGTAGGCAAATCTGTTCTCCAGGTTCCAAACCTGCTGAAAGGAAAAGAGGACACTGAGGGAGACAGGTGGATCACCCTGCTTACAGTGCAAATCAGCATTGTTGTGGCTTTTAACAACTCTTTGCAAGGAGATTAAGATGTTGCAGGCCATAATAAAAGTATGGCCTTGGAAATGAACATTTAATATGTGTAAGTATGTGTTCTGGAGAACTATTGTAGTTGGGGGAATAGAGACTTACAATCTGCAAAAATGTGTAGAAGCTTGGGAAAGGATTCCAGCATGAGATTGCTCTAGCAGTTTAGAGAAGGAAAAAATCTGCATGTAATCTCTCAGAAATTGCTCCTGTAGATGTGCAGATGGGGAAAAATCGACAGTTGCTTACCTACTTAGAACAGTGCACGGGTTTGTACACCTCCATAGACAAATGAACTTTTAGGTATGGCCCATGAAATGTGGCACCTGAAGTTTGGCAGTGTTTGCTTAGGAAATCAGTCAAAAATGCAACACTAACCTTGTTTCATAACACAGCTGTTATCGTGATAGCAGAGTTAACTATGTGATTTACTAGTGATATTTTTATTTCAGAGCACAAAGTAATCATTGTTGGTCTGGATAATGCAGGAAAAACGACCATTCTTTATCAATTGTAAGTATGAACTGCAGATGACGTTTCACGTATTTCAAGGTGTGCGTTGTATATATTACTCTGACTTGTTGTCACTGCTTTCCCTGTTAGTTTTTACTTTGAGAGCTTTATACTGAAGATTACTGAACAATATAGGTGGCAGTGGGTCAAAGCATGTGTTTAGAGTTTGGAAAGGTCTGGATTTGGCCAGGTGTATGAATAAGGTTTTGTTTATCAGATTATATTGCTATTACCACTTAATCGCAACTGCCTTTGGTGTCACCATGTAGGCTGTTTGCCAATTCCATAAAATATGATTATATTGAGGGTTAGCCACAGGACAATGCTGCTAAACTGATCCATGCCGCAGGTGTAAATACTAAACAAATTGTTCTGTGAGAAGCAAAGCAGTGAAGCCTGATGTCTCCCTGCCGTGACTTGTGTCCTGCTTACCAAGATGTACTTTCATGCCATTTGTGGTACGGGATGAAGGAGGAAGGCTGAGCGCTGGCTGAACCCAGGACAGCACAGCTCTGCGGCTGGTGGCAGCCCATGCTGTCGTGCAGCCTTTAATAGTGGCATTGACTTATGTTTGTCTTGCATTAACCTTGCTACTGGTTTACATGAAACTTGTATGAGCTTCATATCTCTGGTCCTAAACTGCATTTTGATAAAAGGGTACAAGTTTGTCCACAGACTTCGAAGCTTCTAGGTGGGACAGGCGACTCAAGGTCTGTTTATAATAGAAACAGATTTGTGATTTCTCACATGAAGTAGTCTGGTGTTAGGAAGTGTTCCTGAGTCAGTATCAGAAATAATTCCTCTGAAGTGATATGGCCATACTGGTCCAATCCTACCTTAAAATACGCTTTCTTAAAATGTTTGGGTTTTGTCAAATTGTGATCTGCTTTTGCCTTTCTGAAATGTGAAACTCGTGCAGCATTTCCAGCCACTTATGTCCTAGCACGCTCTGCAGAGAAAGTGAAAAGATGAAGGTGGTTGTCGTTATTTAAATTGGGAGCGAGAGATTTTAAAAAGCACAAATATAATGAAGAATATTTTTTAAGACTAGTAACTGCTGCAGCTGAGGGCCATCCTAGGTGCATTTTAATGCTGCCTGTGTCTTTCCACTTCCTCCACAAATGTCTCATGATTCTTCTTCTCATCTTCTTATTTCTGCAGCCTCAGTGTTTTCTTTTCCCTTTTGTACAGTGGATCTCTATATGCTTCCTTTTTCTTTATACCTGTTTTAGCTCCACAGGACTTCCCCTTCTCTCCTCTTGTATTCCCCTTCCCCAGCTTGCTGCTTTGACAGAGCTCTGTACGTGTACTCTCCTCTGTCCTCCCGCTCGGCTCCTCCTTAAACCCTACCTCCATCTTTGCATATCCCATTTTTTTTTCTCTTACCATTTCTTTGTGGCAGGTAAGTGTTCTAAGCATGAGTGAATATGTTTGACTCTTTTCATAAGAGATGGGCAGAGATAACGAGCAGGACAACTAGTGTTGGTTAGTGCACTGGCCATTACTTTGGTGTCGTGGAAGGTCACAGCAGATGTTGGAGTGGCGATTCTTCTAACAGATCGCGGCACCTCCACAGTCACTTCATTTTTTCATGTTTGTGTACTCAGATCTCCTCCCTCCCCTTGGCTAGCAGTCGGATTTTGTGATCAGGTGTCTAGAAATGCCATTAAACTTCATGCTCACCTTGTTTCAGTGGGGAGGAGGGAAAAATCCACCTATCATATTGCAACTGCGAGATGCCAGCAGCTTGAACGTGAGAGGCCGCAGGTTCAGCCAAGGAAGGGGGATTCATGATACATCTCCTCCAAGCATTAAAAGAACTCTGCTAAAGTGTGTTTTTTAAATATGAAATCGGCCACAGGCATCTTCTTATATCAGTGTTATCCTTAATTTGATTTTATGGTTCTGTCTTCTAATCCTCCTTTTTCCCTTATATAGTTGCCCTCAAATGTGTGTGGTGAGAAGTTTTCTTTTATATGCTGCTAAGACACTGGGTAACTGGGATTCCTTTTCAGAACACCGGACCATCCCTTTATCTCCTTGGTTCTTTGTATCCTCTTCAAGAAATATTCCAGCACTGTTACAAGTCTCAAATTGCTGTCACTGTAACTAAAAGCTCTGCTAAGCTTCAAAAAAGTTCATATAAAATGAAAAAATACATCAAGATTATCAGAAGAAAAAATAATTAAGTTCTTTGAAAATGGTTGACATTTTCCTTGAAGCTACTTTTAAATTTTTTTGCATATCCCATACAGTAGAGTTTAAATAATTTGAACTTTAGGAGTATCCAGAGTACACATTTGGTTATCACTATTGATGTGAAACTGGTTGTCTTAATGACAAAGTTGCACTCAGTATCTCTAAAGTTTCTCAATATTTTTGAAATATTTAATGTCTGCATTTGTCTCCAAAAAGTAGTTATTGGATTATGCTGAAGGGAGAGAGAAGAAAGTTTGGACATAAAGTAACTGAATTGTAAAGAAAGTACACTCTTAGCGGCCTATACTGGAACGAGAGCGAGGTGTAGTATGTTTGGAGGAGCTGGATGATGAGTTGTTGTTTTTCTGCAACCTTGGAAATCTTGTGGCTTAACCACATTCTTGAAGCAAAACAACAGCTCTCTCCCATGCGTGCCAAAATCAGCCTGGAAAAAGAAAAGCTGACTGCTTAAAAGAGCTTCTGAAGCAAATATTGTCTCAGCTTTATGATTTAATTAATTATAATACAGTTTTGTTCATGAATGCTCTCTCAGTTTTATAATTCGATTATTATATAGTTCACTGAGTCCTTTTTTATTGCTATTTTTATTTATTGTTATTTTTTCGCCCTCCACCATCAAACCTTGTCTCTATTTGCTGCATAAGGAGCGTTTGCTAAAATTTGCCCACTAAGCTTTCTACCTCGGAATAACCATCAAGTTTAGGTTTTATAGAAGTAGGTCAATCTGGAGTCCTAAGATGCTTGATAATGCAGGTAACTTGCCAGTTTTTGCAGTTTCTCACCAAGTCGCCCTCTTCCCTCTGCAGCTCCATGAATGAAGTGGTGCATACCTCACCCACCATAGGAAGTAACGTGGAGGAGATCGTGGTTAACAACACGCGCTTTCTGATGTGGGATATCGGAGGGCAGGAGTCTCTTCGGTCTTCGTGGAACACCTACTATACAAACACTGAGGTGAGAATGAACGCCTTGCTGGAAGACTTGGTGTGGCTGTTGCTGGTGGGGAATACAGCGTACCTGAGATCTGTACCAGACTCGCTTCCAGAGGGCTGCGTTAACTGTGCTTTGAATGTTACTGTAGCTACTGCAGGGTACTCCTGTTTTGATTTTTGAAGTCTCCTCTTTAGCAAGCTGTTGTACGACTCGCTTTTATATTTCTTACCTAAGATGTGTAATATGGAGTTGCAATTAAAAACAACTTGTTTGTAAGGAGTCTGTTTCTGGGGATCTGCGGCCTTAGGGCAGGTGCTCAGTTTGCCTTGGTATTGCAGATCTTGGGGACCGTGACTGCTCTGTCTCTGTAGCAGGTACTCTAAAACCTGTGTAACCCCTCAGGAGTAAGACTGAAAGCCCAAAAGTTTTCCTCCAAGACTGCGGGAGCTCTGTCTTGCAGGCTCCCGTGATCAATTTACTTAAGGACCTCCAAGAATTTTAAGAACTCCTTAGCAATGAAGTTGCAGCACATATACTGAATTTGATTAAAATAATGATTTAAGTTAAGGTTTCCTATCTGTTATCAATTGTGGTTTTAAAAAAAAAGTTATTTTTTTATAATAATTAACTTTGTTCTCTTGTGCTTCCCTGTAAGATGCTGTGACGTGTATCTGCATGTATGCTCTTGAAGTATGGAGCTTACGGGTTTTTTTAAATCCCTTGCAAATATCTATTTGCATGTTAGTATTTGAAGTAGAGGGAGAAAGCTGATACAGTTTACCTTTTTAAGGCTGCAACAAATTATTTGAGGGATCTTTGCGCTACCTCAGTTATGCTAAACAAAGAACAAAAACATATCTGGAATTACAGAGAAACACTTGCTTTCAATATAAATTTTTCATTCAGAAATTGGAAAACGGAAAGTCAAAAGATGTGTCAGAGCTACTTTTGTATACAAACCCAGCATAAGTTGTAAACGATACCAATGCTGGGGTAATCACACTTGGGCTGGGAGCAGTGTATCTGGAATATGATGCTATCTGATAATCCAGCTGACTGTCTGGATAATGTGATGGGAACAGCAGTCTGTTCTGCTGACAGGTGTGTGGCCAGAAAGATAGAGTTTGTTCTCTGACTAATAACTTTTCACTTTTTAAAGTTTGTGATAGTTGTTGTGGACAGCACAGACAGAGAGAGAATTTCTGTGACTAAGGAAGAACTGTATAAAATGTTAGCACATGAGGTGAGTAGACCCTATGTTTTCTTTGTTTTAATATTTATTGTGGGTAAGATCTGGTGATACATGTTAAGGGAAGCAGATTCGCATGCTGTTTGTGGCAGCTCTCACTTACGCCTGCTAGCTGGAGACAGACCGGAATGGAGAGAGGCCTCTCCAGCGAAGTCCAAGGCAAACGTTAACAGTCACGGTCTCCCAGCTGCAGGTAGTACTGTGTCAGAGCTGTCTTCTGCCTACTAGAGGCTCTGTCTTTTCTGAAGCTCCTAATAAAGCTGTAAGTTAATACCAAATTACTGAACAGAACGCCCACAAAAGTAGCTTTTCAACTTCTGAGTGCTTCAGTGAAACAGAAGTTGGGACCTGTAAATGAGTTTTGTGGGTTTTGTGCTGCAATCCATGTTAATATCGGAATGAGATCCTTTTAAAAAAACATTGTTTCCTCCAACAGCTGAGTTACTATTTTTGATAGCTTCGTGGTTGCTTGATGTTTTCTGTTTTCACAATGAAACAGGTATAACCTTAATAATATGTCTTATAGGAACCAGCTATAAAACTGAAGAAACGGACTGCCTATGGCTACTGTAGCCATCATTCTATTTGTACTTGGAATTGCAGAATGAGAGTATAATTTGCTAACTTGTAAAGACCCTCTTTAAAATTGAGCCCTGTGTCAGGTCTAAAAATGAGCTATCTGGGTCTGATTCAGAAATACTGGACTGCTGTATAAGCCAAGGAGCACCTATTGCATGACCTGAATGTCCCAAAGACTTTAATCTGTCCATGCAGCGCAGCAGGACCAGAGCCCTGATTTTTACTAAAGATGTGTTTATATAAGCTTGACTACTGCTGGGACTTGTAAGACAAGTTTAATGCAAACTGGATCAGTTTGTATGAGATGACACTGAGCTTCCAAATTTAAGTGTCAGAATACAAAGATGTGCATAAAATTGATGGCGTTATATCCCGAAATATTACATCTATATTTAAACTATAGCCACTGTTTAGTAGATGACTGCAGGAAGGGCAAAGACTGCCTATGTATTTCCTTTGAGTGATCGTGGTAATCTAAAGCATTTGAGAAAAGACAAGTGCTTTGCCTAGTGTCTTGAATTTCTAATTTTTGGTATTTAAATTAAAATTATGTTTACTCTAATAAAATAAATTCCAATAAAGTAGGTCTGGCTTTCTTGGTTGTGGTGGGATGTTAAATATGGCATGGGGGGACTGTGGCCATTGGCTCTGCTGCTGTCATAATTAGAATTTGAGATGTACTCTTCAGTCTGTTGCAGTTGCTAAACAAAATTGCATCTTCTGTTTTGTAATCTATAAAGGAAGATGCCGAAGTTGTTAATGAACTGAATTTGAAATGAGGGAAGTCTGGAACTCCAAGCGGCATGAATGCCCTTGCTTCGTGTTGGGAGACTATTTCTGTGCTCCGAAAACACCCATCTAACAGTAAACGTGCCCTTTGTTTTACAACAGGATGTTTTTCAGTATATTCTACTAACTCTCCAGATGCTATGACATTTGAAGAGAACAACAATACATATAAGCTGAAATGAAAGTCAAATATTTATTTAGAATAGCTTTTCCTTGCAGACCTTGAAAATCTTTTATTTCTGCTAACCAGTTCAATTGAATTTCTGTTAAGACAAAATTGAGTTGCCCAGGTCAATTCCAACTATTTTCTGGACCAGTAGATCGTTTGGGAATTAATCTTACTGCTTGTAAAAATTGGTGTGCCGTATAGGCATTTAAGTGAATGAGTTGTCTTGGCTTCCTGGGAAGACCTTTTTACTTTCGGAGGGATGAATTTTCAATAATACGTGCCTGTGCTAGTGTAATTCCAAGCAGCTTGAGATAAAATAAGCTTGCCCCTAGAGTCGTTTTTCCCTAAATTGTTAGTACTGATGTTTTAAATATTGCATGGGCCTTATAAAGAAGTTTATTGTAATATGCTTGTTCATGTAGACGTCCAGCCTTTGATTCTAAAGTAGTGTAAGTGGTGATTTTCTACAAATTCTGTGTATCCTCTAAATAAAATATTACTGCAGCTTGCTTTACACTGTCAGTGGCAGTCTTAATGCTTCTTAATGGGTGGGATTTCCCTTGCAGAGTGCTGCTGCGCAGGCAGAGTGTACTTCTGGCTCTGGTGAGCCGCGGTGCCAGGCTGGGTGCCAGCATGCACGCTGCTGGCACTTACTGTGGTCAGGCTTGGCAAGGTTTTACCAGTGCTTAAAAAGTTCTGGTGGGGTAACTGCTGCACAGTCTACTAATTTGGTACTGAAATCAATCTTAACAGTATGGTAATACATAGAAGTGTGGTGTATATACAAAAGGCAGGCTGAGGAGAATGCAGGGGTTGGTTTGGATACACAGGCAGGAATGACTGCAAGGTCAGGGTTAAATGGGAGACCTTGACTGTTGGAAGTATGTGGCATTATTGCAATTGCACACGTACAGAGGTGTAGGGTGCCTCTGATCCTCACGGAGCACAACTAAATACTGTATGTGGTTTTACAGATCATCAGGCAAAAATTGGACATTTGGTCTGCTGGATCAAAGGATTTTCTGAAGTTGCATGTCAATCAGCCTGCAGCGTTTTATAGTTTATGGTTTGGGGTTTTTTTGCTAGGGCTTAAGGTTCTCTACTTTGGTATCACATCTTTTGCCTCCAAGGGCTGATTTTTAATCATCGTCTTTTTTCTTCTTTCTCCCTAGGACTTAAAAAAAGCAGGTTTGCTGATCTTTGCTAACAAGCAAGATGTTAAAGAGTGTATGACAGTAGCTGAAATATCTCAGTTTCTGAAACTGACTTCAATTAAGGATCACCAGTGGCACATTCAGGCATGCTGTGCTCTAACTGGAGAGGGGTAAGAGTTATTCTTGTCTGTAGGAGGGGAATCTTGAACTATTTTGGTATTTTTATTGTGGCGTTTGATTTTAACACACATTCCTCCCCGTCAATAATAATGTTACACTTAAAGATTTTTGGGCTCAGAACATACTTAGGTATGACTTAGGATCAGCATGATCTGAAAACCAACTTTCACATCAAATTCGCAGTCTCACCTCACAGTGATAAAACTATATGATTTGGGCTTAATGAGGGCAGGGGTGGGAACGACCTAAAATCTATTCTGGTTTATTAAGAATAATCATAATTAGAGATAACTTCAGTGTACGTCTTGAAGTGCTGGGATCTGAAGTCTCTCACCTGTAGATTGCATAGTAAGATCTAGGAAATACTGCGCTTGGAGAGAATTGTTTCTGGAAATGATTCCTTCAGTCAGAATTACAGAGTTCTTAGGAAGAATTTAAATCGGTGCCATGGAATTATCTTTAAGAAGTGCATGTATTCCTTAAAAATTTTCTCTTTTGTTTACAGACTGTGCCAAGGACTCGAATGGATGATGTCAAGACTTAAGATCAGATGATTTTTAATGACCTCTTTGCACAGACATTGCTTAAAAAGATCTGTACCCATGATTACCTTCACAGTGGCAGAATTAATGGGTTAGATGTATTTATACTGAACTGATTTCAACTTTATTTTCTACATAGATGCACACACACATACGTGTATATAAATTAAGACCATTCAGCAAAAAGAAAGATGCAGTTGATGGCTCCAGTTTGGTTTCCTGTTTGTTTTCCTCTGAGGATGCATTTAAAAGCTGTGATCAACCTTCTTTTCAAGATACAGCCACTCAGAACAGTCCAATGTTGAGCACGGTGAAGATGCAGTGAAAGGAAAGAACTTTTAATTTTGAGTTTTATTATTCCATTGTAGTCCTCTCTAGTTGAAGATGTTGGCTTCATTATTCCAGTAAATTAGCAAACAAATCAATGGCATAGATATCAACTTTCCAGTATTTTTAAGGTTACCGATGTTACAAATGCAAAAATATTTTCCTGTATGTGTACTGTACATATTTGTGTATATTTATACCTCAATTTTAGGTTAATTGCAATCTGTTCAGACCAGTGTGTAAAGCGGAATCAGTATGTTGACAGTAGTACTAATATTTGACATCGCCAACGTGTCATGACTTCTGTTCCTTTGTTATCTGTATGGCTGTAATGTCCATCAGACAGTTGGCTCACCACAACTTTATAAAGCAAACTCTCTCGTAAGACCATTGGTTGTTTCTCATATGCTGTTTCAGTTAGGGAGGATGCCATAATGGATTGGGGCATATGGACTGAGCTTCAAATTACAGTGTCGGCAAACAGTAAAAATTTGCCAAAGAGGTTAAAATGAAACATTTTCTTTTTTTATTGTAGTCATCATTGGATTGGGTGATTCCAAAGAGTGCATGTCATACTGTCCTGTGGTACTGCTTTTCTTTTTTTGCAGTACTGTTCATTTATGACTCGAGTCTAGTACCTTTAGCTGTCATAAAGGGAAAAATGTCATCATTTGTTTTTTTCTTAACCAAAGAGGCACAAAAGTATGTTTAAAAGTCCCACTGGAATCTTACAAAACAAGTCGTACTCTGTATTAAGTGTTTTTCAGAGGAAGGCACACTTCTCTTTGATAGCATAAAATGTATATGTATCTATATGCAATGGATGGAACTGGGATGGGGAAGGGGAACAAAACAGATTACACTACTTGAAAAGCTCTAAGTGACCCCTTGATCATGTTCCCACAGAAGTTCCAGGGCGGTACTTCTTGAAAATATAACTCCCTTGCATGGTCCCCAGGTGAGTCATAAAGAAGCATCAGAACACTATGTGATTATCTTTTCTTACTCTAGTACCTAATGGGATGGATGTCCCATATGGAAGTTGTTCAGAATTACCCTTTTAAAGGATACAGGCTTTTCAGTGGGATGACGGTTGGATGGTTTGAAATGTTGTCAGTATTGTGGAAGTGTACGTAGCCTGAATCGTAGGCTTTTATGTTGGAGATGTATGTTTGGGCAGTATAGCAAAATTAAATAAAACTTTGTTTAAAATGTCCTTCCCTTTCTTAGCTCATGTATCTGATAAGGATGGAAAAGACATTTTAAAGAAAAAGCTTAGTTTGAAGTTTTTAAGGTGCTTATCTTTGGTTATGGGATAATCTAGTCAGCACACCTGCCTTCCCATTTGCCTGCTTCTCTGGGGATCATGTGAATTTGTGGGGAAAAGAAGGGAGGCAATTTCAAAAGTCTGTATTTAACAAAGGCAGGTAAAGAATTTAACTTTTTAATATATTTTTGGTATCTCTTTATGATGCTCACTGCCTAGGGAATCTGCTGTCTTTGGTAAACGTTTTAATGTGTACATGCATATATTTATAGTGCATGCACATAGATATTGGTATTTAACTGGTGTATTGCAAAATGTATAAATGTCTGAAGAAATAACAATTTAATGCAAAGACTTTCTCAGTTTATCTGATAGTATCTTCAAGAAACGAGCTCTGTGCACACTTGCATATGAAATGGAATTGTACGTTTTCTAGTCTTAAAAAAGAAAAAGCAGACTTGCTTATAAACCCAAGTGTTTGGTGTTTGAGTCTTATGTCTTCCCTTTCATCCCTTTAAAATATTTTGCTTCAGTATTGTTAAATACTGCATACTTTTGCCTGAATCTGCACAGGTTTTATGTGTTGGGTTTTTGTTTGTTTTTAAGAAAACGAGTTGTTCCTGTTAATGAAAGACAAATCGTGGAGACTATTTTAATACCTGCTGCTTGCTGAAATTTGCTGCTTAGTCCTTCGCTTAAATTTGTAGGACTTAGTACGTCCATATAAGGAAAGTATGGTGGCTTTTTCCAGGTATGGCTTATGTTGCGACATCTTATGTTTACACATAAGTAAACTTATGTTTACTCTTTTTCCCTCTCGGTATCCTGGCCACTTCCACTTTCTGTGTCCTCTATGATACTGCGCGGTTCACGTCATCTTTGTTTCACAAGTGGCAACAGACCCTAGCAGGGATTCGGGAATAACTGTACACACGAAGACTGCCTGTTAAAACCATTCCTTTTGTGCCCTAAGGAGTTTATAAAATTCTTGTCTGTGTGTTGGGCAGTGAGCAATCCAGCCTTAACCCGACCCAAAAAAGGTGTGTGTCATGTCACGTATAATGGTGAGTCGTCTTTTCTATCTATTTTGTGATCCCACAGTGTTTTAGAGGACAGATTTGCTCTTCAGTAGCAAGAATTCAGTGGTGGCATGCTTACTGACGCATTGCGTGCCTGTAGCACTCTTGACTGGGGCTTAGGAATCAAAGGAAGACACACCTTCGTTTTAAGTTCTGGATTTGCAGTCTCTAAGGATGATGGATTTTGTCTATCGTAGCTGGGAAACTCTTTGTCACCCCGTTGTAAACAGAGGTGACAATTCCAAATTCTCACCTTGTGTGGTTGGTGTGATCACGCTTTAAGTGCAGCAAAGCATAGTGAAAGCGGAATAGTGTCATCCAGACGTTGCAGTGGAAGTTTTTGTAGGGAAGTGTGTCTGCCTGAAGGTTCTTCATGAGATCAAGTGTGTTTGCTCAGATACTAATGAGATGAACATTAGAAGAATATACAAG
>NW_009196964.1:0-27649 GCF_000690835.1 Fulmarus glacialis | reverse complement strand
TTGCCTTTTGTGTAATGTTAGAAATGTTTTTAAATTTAGTCACCTAGTAGAGCTGGAGAAGAGCAGACAAACTTTTGAACACAGAACCCCTTTTTGTATGGGCTTCTTGTTTACAGCCCCCCCCCACTCTAGGACAATTGACATTTTTCTCACAACTCTGTCCATAGAAAAGCAAGTTAACTTTGCATCAGTGCTGTTTTCAGCTTCACTCGGTTATTGTTTGGAAGTGATTGTCTTAACATGAGTCATGACCTTGATTTGTATTGCTTTTGTGTTTTCACCCTCTGCATGTTGTGTTGCCTTGGCTTTCAGCTAAAGCTTGAGATTACTTTTGCCTTTGTTCTTCATGAAATTCATTCTTAGGATATTATGCAGAAAAAGAGAGGGGTCTTTAAAAAAGTTTATTTAAGTTTATGCTGCAGAATGCCATTTTGCTAGCAGAAAATATAGCAGTAAGCCATATTTCAGTAACCTAATACTTAAAATGTTTCTTTTGGTTTAGCAAATAATAAACTTGGTAGATCAGCTCTACAATACGCTGCCCCTGCGATCTGAAAATTACACGAGTTTGAATTGTGAGGAAAGGTGGGATATAGAACTTGGAATATGTGAACAGGGATCTACCTAGCTTCATTTTTAATTTTTTTTTCTTGTGTTTTTTTTTCCAGGGAGGCTTAATAGCTGTTTTCCTATGCATTGTGTAGTATGTTACTAGGTGTATGTGTGCATGTATGAATGTTAAGCATATTTGATGGGCACCTACTACAGTCTATGCAGCGCAAGTGCCTAAAACTAATTCAGTAACCATTTTTTTTTCCTCCTATGCTATAATTTCAATTTTCTTTAAAATAGATATATTTGTATAAAAACATCTAAATGTGTGTAAATGAGTGTTTTTTCCCCTCCCGACAAACTGGTTTTAACATGATCTATGACAAAGTTATTTTTTTACAGTTCTTTCTGTCCTCTACATTCCAAGCACTTTTCCATTTATCAGACATCGCATAGCTAGCTTTCTTTGTGAGAGGAAATATTAAATTTGTCCTTGTATCAGATTGGTTAGCTGGAATTCTTTCCAAGGAACTCTGTTTAAATAATTTAATCCAAGAATACTTAGCCTTGTAAGCATCCTCATGTAAGTAGTTCCTTTTTAATTGGCTAGTAAAACATTAACTTTGCTACTGTCAGACTAATTATGTCTGAAAAATAGTTTTTCAGCTAATCCAAATGAATGTAATATGAAGCCTTTAAATGGTGCATCATTGAGCATTATGGGACAAGAATGATTTGATGTCATGAAGAACGGCACTAAGAAAGAAAAACGTCTTTGCATATAGTTGTGATATGTATTATAAATACAAATGTGACTTGAATATAATTGTTGCAGCCAATATATTAAATGTACAAAACCGAGAAATTATAAGTGGTTGCCACTCTAACTTTTTTACAATGTGCTTTAGAATCATAAGCAGAAACTAGCAGAAATTATATTCTTGCCTTACTAGGGTTTTACTGGTTAATTTTTATATTGTACAGAAACTTTTTTTGAAAATGTTCTTCACGTCAGATTGTAGCCTTTGTTCATAACAGGATCATACTCATGTACCGCCCTTAGCCTTTTAAGCCAGATTTCTTGTGAGTAAGGACACAAGTTGGGCGAGGTTTTTTAAGCTTTTCCTATTTGTAAATTTAGAAAACTTAGCTGATAGTGAATTAAGTTAGAAAATGCTGCTTTACCTGGAAGGCTGTATATCATTCTTCGTAAATCATCAGCTCAGTGTTACTCTTTTTAAATACTTTCTGCATCAAACACTGTGGAGGGTAGAAGAGGTGGCCAAGAAAATACGTATTCTCCTGTGGAGAGATTCAAAGATAAAAAAAGGAACAAAAAACCTCAGATTGGAAAGTCTGAGCACTTTTATGGCTAATAAATTGAAGAATTGGTAGTATTTGATAGAGGAATGGTAACCGATCCAGTTTAAGCTGTGGCTGTATTATGTTTTCATGAATGTTTTTGACACATCCTCAACTTTCTTACTACATTCTTTTCCAAAACCTTTAATCCTTTAGCCGCAGTCCTGTACTTGGCCTGTACGTGCTGCTCTAGATCCAAGTCTGCCCAAGTCTGGCTCTCCAGGCAGCGGTGAGCAGGTGTCGGAGGGAACCGAGCTCCTTGTCCTTAGGCTCTCCTAAATACTGGATTATAATACTAACCTCCAACACTAAACCTATAGTTCTTTGAGTAGAAAGTAAACTTCTCAGATTAGTATACTAATGATGTAGTTACGTTATAGTATATTATCTGTCTGTTTTTTACAAATGCAAAGTCCGTATGTACACGCATTAATCGTATGACCGGGGTCATATTTCTTTTGATCACTTGTATTTTGTATTTCTCTTTCTAAAAAGTTTGTCTTTTTGAAAGAAATGCATAAAGTATGTGGCTAACACTGATACTGCAATAAAACTTCATTCCAGAACATAGAAAATTATTGCTTCAAATTAATACTGAGACTTGCGAGGGCTGCATTTCCTGGCTTGAGCACTTCTGTGTCTGAAACTTAGGCGTGTTTATTAAAGTAATTTAGCTAAAACTTTTTATAAAGCTATTTATTATAATAAAGTTCAATTATGATTCTATTAAGTAACTTTTCCCGAAATTTTATTAGAACATTCCTTGAATTGTTTCCCCCCTTACCTCTTTCTGTCTTTCCTGGCTTTTAAAATCTGATTTTCATTTAGTTGAAGGGAACTCATCCAATTCTTTTAATTCTTGTTGAAGAAGTGAAACAAACACAAATTTGGTCTGGAATTGTTGGGGGGGGAGCTGTGTACGAGCATATATACACATTTATAGATAATGTCAGAACTGCCAATTCTTGAAAACTTACCAGTATTTATTATTTTAAGATGAAGGCACTTGTCAAAAACTTGTCAAAATTTTACTGTTTGCATTAAACCTTGTGTGAGTATGTGTTGTGGTGAAACTTTTCAAGCAAATATATGATTTCTGACCTAGTATATGGGGTTGTCTAGGCGCTGTTGGGGTGAAATGCGCTGTTCTGCCAAACCCGTGATAGTGGGGTTTGTATTGGGAGATTGTTTGGCACTTGGGACAAGTTTGGTCATAAGTATGTGTTGGCTGGTTTCAAATAGAGTGGAAATTAAAGTTAATGGTGAAATGCTCTTTTTCTATAGAAAATGCTGAATTCCAGTGGTGTACCGCTCCTGCATATGCACATGTCGAACTCTGGTGTTTGCAGCCTTGGGGCTGGGGGGGGTTTACAGGTAACTTCTTAGAAAGCAAAAGAGATGATGCCAAAGCTGGGTTGAAAAATAAAATTATCGCGTTACCGTGCTAAAGGTGTGTTGCTGGTCAGCTCTGCCACCCGAACAGCCTTGTTCCATGTGTGTTAATTTTGGACTTCTTGCTTCATTTCTAACTGTGCAATATTGGTATTCATGTGGTAATCCTACAGAATAACTTTTCTGTTAAGTAATGCATAGGCAGATGATGTCGTTAGCTGAGTTTTGAGGAATAAGGAAATGCATCAACCCCTCTGTTACGGTGGCGTAAGAGATGGCAAAATGCTTTTCCGCACTCCTTACCCTTCTGATTTTAGCTGTGTGTTTGGCTGAAGTCTCTTTCCTTTGTGACAGACTTTCCCCGTTTGGGTGGGCTTTGTCCCAGCCCCTCCCTGGCGCTGGCCGCTGTCTCCGTGTCGCACGCTGCTGTGCTCTTCCTCCGCGCCTTTGTTGCCGGAGGGTGAAGGAACCGTGAGCTCCTTCAGAGCCGTGCCCGCTCCCGCTGCGTCCCGCCTGTTTCTTTTCCTCGTAACTCGGTTATTCCTTGACTTTGCTACGACTTTTCTGAAAACTGCTCTTATTTTTTGTTTGAATCCAATTAAATATAAGGTGATTTAAAAAAAAAAAAACAAACAAAAAACAAACACCATTATCACATACTTATTTTTGTTTTAGTGCAAGGTTCCTCTGAGCTGTTCATTCCTCGGGCCATGGGCCTGTTGCCTGCCTCGCGTGCCCTCGGTGCTGTCTAATCTTAGTCTATAAATCACCGCGTTGGTCCATAAAAAATACATACGAAATAAGTATTTCCGAAGGTTTTTATTCCGGTATGGTTTTAGCATTAAATACCTTTATTCTTTTTAACTGCGCACAAGAAAAATGTTTGCCACGGCTAAACTCTGACCGTTTTACTCCTGCATCCACCAGCTGAATATCTTGTGTAGAGCAGACCTGCTGAAACGAGCCTTGGCTTACTCATTTACATCTGATATGTGAAACTGTAAATAGGCTTTTTAACAGAAAATGCTGTTACTTTTTGGCTTTTTTTCTTGACTGTATGAAAGTTAAAGACTGCTGTGTTCTCTTTGTTTTTTTAAAATTAAACATAATACAGTACTTTTTTGATCCTATTACCGCTTCTAAAATTACAGGTTGTGTCATTACTCTTTTGTTGCACAGTCTACGTTGATTTATTCTCTCTGAATATGGTTCTTTAATATGAGGTTGAATTAGATGCAAAACTACAGAATAGTTAATGTCTTCAGAGTTAATTCTTGTTATTAACTTTTTATTCTGTCTTGCTTTTTGCCCCTGATTCTTCAGAATTGGAAGGCGTTTTTTTTTCCACCCCCAAATATATGTGTGTGTATATATATGTTGGCAAACCATCGGGGTCATGTGAAGAGATGCAGATCATGGAACAGTAACAATGAAAATTGTCTAAATTTTTTGTACATAAATAAAGATTTAGTATAAATGCCGGTACTGTTGAAGACTTGCTTCTGAGGTTCTTGTACTGTTGAATCCTACAGACACCCCGTTATTACCTGTATCTATCGCTTTGAAACATGAATTAATGGATGCATATTAGAGCTGTGTAAACAACTAATAAACCTAACTCTTTGTATTAAGTTGGGCAGGTAACTTCTTCATTTTAGACTCACCGTACCATTTTCAGAGTAAGCTTGACACCTTTTTTGCAAGGTGATACATATATTATAATAATTTTGAATTTGTTTCGCATAATATGTTTTGCCAGTGTTACAGGCGGTAGTACATGAGCATTGTTTTTAAGCCCGTGGGTTATGATGACTTGGGCATTCGTTTGGTCTCGTCCTGGTGCGGTGGTGGCCGGTCAGCCGGGGGGATGCTGGCCTCGGGGGCGTTGGGCTTGCACCACGTGAGGCTGTGCAAGTCTAAGTCTTCCCTTGCTGTTGCGATACGGATTTCCTTGTGCTTTTAAAAAATATTCAGTTGTATACAGTGTACTAAGCAACAAATAATCCAATTGCTTTGCTGGTTGAGAAGTGTGTATTTTTTTTGAAAGGCTTTACACATATTTGACAACATATTTGCGTACAGGTTGCCGTTGTTGGTAGCGTGTTCCTATAAGCAATATGCTTGGATCGGTAGTTAACGGGCCAGGTGTCGAACCTGTTTTGCTCCAAGATGCCAAAGGTGCTGTACTACTTATGCTGCAGCGAACAGGCTAACTGATAAATGAAGGAAAGTCTTGAACTTTTCTTGATAGACAAATCTTCGTAAGAACTTTCAATACCTTTTTTTCCAGACTTTCATAAAACATGTCTCAAGAAACAAAGTGAGGAGAGTGATTAGTTTCTTAAGAACATGTTAACATAATAAGGGAAAGCTGCTTTCCAAAGCACATTTTTTAACAGTAGATTTTCTTTCTCCGCAGAGCAGCTTTTGCATGCGTCGGCCAGGTGCATAAGAGAGAAATCAAAACTGCTGTGAGTTAATAAAGTAATAAATAGTCACCGATCCTTGTTCACGACAGCGGTGTGTAGGATGCCACGAAGGAGCCGTACCACGGTTCTTCCAGGCGTTGCTCGGTCGTGGAGGGTCTTTGCTGCACTGGGTGAGGTTTCTCGTTGGTAACCGTTTGCCTGCTGTGTGGTGCGAGTTGATAATAATTTATAAAGACCAATAAGACCCTCTTTTACAGGACCTCAGAAATCCATGTACCTTCCTCCTCCACACACCTACACTCTACTGATCACCTCTGGACCTCGGCATAGAATATGAACCCGTGCTATTTGTGCAAGAGACAAAGTGGCTACTTAAACCAACTGGTTTTACACAAAATGCATTAGCTACTAGCTCTGAAGCTTTTCATCCGCTGCAGACGGAAACTCTTAAGTGCAGTTTTAGAGTAACTGTGGTTTTTGAAGTTACCCCTTTTGTATTCCTTTTTTAATGTATGTAATATGTGGAGATAAAGTGGCGTTCAGGTGGTCTGATATGGACATTTTTGATATGAGATCTGTTTTGGTTTTTGTTTTTTTTTTTCTGGTTCTGGCAGCAGCAACCCAAGTCCAGTTGTGGATGGCGAATCCCAGCATCGCTTGCCCTCTGGATGTCTTGTACGAGGAATCCTTTAATGATCTGTGTGCTGATAAACTGCCGTAGCCAAACCCTGTTTTTATCAGTGGTGGACTATTCCTTGAAGGTAAACTCCTGCAGAGAGGAACAAGCCCTTCTTCTCCATCCTATGGACAAGAGAGGCCTGAGCCAGGCAGAACAGTTTTTCCACCGTCTGTTTAGACCATTAATTCTTACCTTTCCTGGTGCATTTAAGGAGAATGGGGATAATGCAAAAGAAAAAAAAAAGTGCCCATTGGTAAGTTAGGTGGGTCTTAATTGAGATAAGGTGGGAAAATCCCATTCTTTCATGGGATTTTTGCTGCCAGCCAGCAGCGACAGCCACTATTTCATGCTGAGCCCAGCAAAGGAACGAGAGGTCCAGGACAGAGGGCGGCTGGGCAGGGAGAGGGGGAAGGCGTTTGGAGGGTATCTGGGCTTCAGCTAATTTGAGATTTAAAATTAAACCTTATTTCTGATTTTCTGAAAGCAAGAGGTCCCTCTGGATTTTGACTAACGGGTTCCTCCTCCCCCTTCCTCCTCGCGGCCCTCGGGCAGAGACAGCTCAGCTTTGCAAGCCAAGTAAGTTTTGTCAAAAGCCGTTTCTGCCTGGATGTTTAATACAGAGTATGTAGAATAGATGTGGTAGAGATTTATGGGGGCAAAACGAATAAAACTATTGTTTTTCTGTTTTTCGGCGGTGGGCACAGATTTACTGAGGGGACTATGATTCCCTTCCCACATCGGCAGCAGATGGTGAAGCCTATATATTCCCATTTGCGCAGCACAGTTGGACCCATCTGCACCCCGCAAACAAACGATAGCATGACTGGAGCTGCTCCAGAAAGATTATAATTATCTCTGCTTTTCTGCCAGTCAAACCTTTATCCAAAACCTGGATTATTACCCGTTTCTGAGCACGGAGAGCGGCTCAGGAGCCAGCGTTCGCATCCTGCCCAGCGCTCCCCTTTTGAAGCTGCTGCGAAGGATTTCTTGCTCCGGCTCCACCTTGGGCTGCTTCCTTTCAGGGAGGCCAGATGGGGGCAGGATCTTCCTTTTTATTAGCAAATACTTCAGACTAAAAGCTTTTTTTTGTAAGGGAATTTTGCTATATCCAAGGTGATCAAACACTTTAAGCCTGTGCTGCTACCAAAAGAAATCCCCTTCCCCACTCCCTCCCTCGCAGCACCACGAACGCTTGCGTGGCGCTTGGGGACCTAGCTGTGATAAAATTACTTTTATTTGTATCCTTCTGAATAATTTCTGGCTAAATCAGTGTGGTTCAGACTGCTCAAACACCATTTTTTGGCACAGGCAAGGGGTGGGAATAGGTGGTGAGGAGCAGCAAGAGGGCAGGACGGAGGTGGGACTGAAAGAGCTGGAGATGTTGGAGGGTCGGTGTTCCTTTGTGGCACTAGTGCTGGTTTAGCACCCGAGCCTGCTTTCATATACAGTGTAATTTCAATTAATTTAGATGATGCCTATGCCCAGATAGGGCCTTGCTGCTAAACTGAGACACGGGCTGAGTGGCCCCGCTCCAGCGTTGCACTCAGCATCTTGTTTTGGGCAAACAAGAAAAAAACTTCGTATGTGGAGCCAGGAATATGCTAGCCTCATGTCTTAATGTCTAATCACAATACAACAGTCCAGTTACACTGTTGAGACCAGAGCAGCTCTGAGACTGAGACCCTGTGCATGGTGGATAGAAAGCCTGAGTCCTATTTATCAGCCTACAAGAGGTAATGTTAACAGCTGAAACCAGCAGCGGCAAACCGGGGACCTGGCGGAGGCTGTCCTTGATGTAAGGAGGTTACTGGGTAAAGAGCATGGGCTGAGGTCGTTGGCATGATACAGATCACCAGAGGCTTCAACAGAAACAAGAGATACTTGCATTAATTCGTCCACCAGCAGTGAGGAACCCAAAGCACGAAGCTGCACGGCGTGTTGGGAGGGGAAGGAAATCCTATGCAGGTGTGAAATTTCAAAACCCTGGTTTTATTTTAAAAATGTGAGGTAGCCTTACCTTCGCCCAGCAAAATACCTGCATTTGCTTCAGGTCTCTCTTTCTCAGGGTTTGTAGGCATAATAAACCATTAGTGTGAATTTGGTAGAATTAAGGAAAAAATCTTGGGATGAGCCCTGTTGTTCAGGTGAGGTTTGCAGTGACTATTTTGGGGCTGGGGGTGAGGGACAGAGGGCTCCCGAGAAGCCGTGGAAACGGGGCAGCGCGACTTGTGGCTGCCGCTCGTCCCGCTGCGTGTGGAGCCGGAGCCTTGGGGAGCCGCGCTGCGTGCCCTGTCGGGGGAGACCCCGCAGCCAGAGCCCCCTCCCCGGGGCTGCACGTGCTCCCGAGCTGCCGGGCTGTCACTCCGCGTCCCTGTGTGCGAGCCTGGCTGAACAGACCCCTCTTCGCAGAAGAGGATGGGGGGAAAACAGGAGCAGATCACAGGAGATGCGGTTTTGAGTCATACCATCTGTGTGGGTGGGATGTGTCACATAAACTGCCTTATTTCCCAAACTGTGGCACGTATAAACTTACTTTCTTTTGTGCTTAACTGTTACTAAGCCTCGCCTGGGCAAATGCTGTTGGTTTCCTTAGTAACTGGGACCTTCGGAGGGAAAAGCAGAAATGTCTGGGACGACAGTGGTGTGTTGCGAGTGGCACAAAGAAGCGTGCCGAGTCCGGTCCCGCCATCGGTGAGTCTGGAGCAGCTGGTCCCCAAGGTGGAGGCGGGCAATGCTGGGAGGAAAACCCGCTTGTGTTCGGCTTGGGAGGGCTGCGTCTGTCCGTGTCCCTAGGAAAGCCCTGGTTCCCCCAGTTTAGGCTGGGGGTGGTGTTTAACGAGGTGAGGTAGCTGCAGGTGATGGACATCCGTGTCTTAATCGGTTTAGTCAGTTCTCACTGTGCTAATACAATGTCACTAAACTGTGATTTAGTTCTTGTGACCAAACCAGGGGCAGAGTCTGAGATTTGTCTCAAAAATGGAAATCCAAATGCAGTGTTTTGACTGAATCCACTGTAAAGCCTTGGTGTTTAATTCTGTATTTAAACCAAATCCAGACTCGTCCCAGAGCCCTCCCTGATCTCTTCCTGACAAGCCACCCCTTCCACCGCGCAGGAGGCTTCTCCCAGCAGCAGCTTCGCGTTGCTGCGCCTCAGCACGTGCCCCTCGGCGCTGCCCTTGAGCGGGAGCTGGCTGTCCCAGCCCTGTGGATCCAGGAGTCGGTCTGATGCTGATTTAATGTGATTTTTAATAGCTGTGACCCTGTACCGTTAAAATTGAGGGCGGCCTCTGTCAGAAGGGTTAGTACCCTAATATCTTTGCAGTGGTTAGTTTCTTGCACTGCTGCATTCTTCACAGGATTTTGGTTTTAGCGAAGTCTTACTGCTAAGTCTGTTGCAAATTGCAATCAAGTAGGAAGCAAAAAAATCTGATGCAACCGAGCGTCACTGCGGGTTTTATCGTGAGGTGCTGCTGTGCATGAAGTGCATGTACAAGCTGACGGCTCCGGAGCTGGAGTCAAAGGCCATGTTCTCTATTAAATGTGAGATGAGCTCATGAGACGAAAGCTGTAAGATTGTGTCACGGCTAACGTGGTGGCCGCCTGCATGCCACGGGTGCTCTGCCGTGGAGAGCCCACTGCCACAGACAGCTGCTGCCTCGGCCCCACCTTCTGTGGGACACCAGCCTCAGAAACCTTCTCTGTAGGCAAAACAAACAAGGAGTAATGGATTAGGAGTCTTAAAATTCTACCTTTTAAAATAAAAATGAAATTTGTCTTAACATGCCTATCACCTGCATTAGAAAAGTCTCGCTAACTTTAAGCCATGCAACAAATCCATAAATCTAGATCTTTGCTGCAGTCATTGGTAATAGGCTGGATCTTATTTTTTTGAGTCAAATTGGTGGATAAGCTGAATCATCAGTATATTAAAGGGAAAGGTGATGCATAAACTCAGTATATCAAAGATATGACGGAGGGAACAGCAGATTGCAGGGAGCTGGGCAGGGGGAAGCAGTTACAGCTGCACTAGAAGAGCAACAACTGAAAGCATCAATTATTAAACATGGGAAAATGTTAAAAATAATGGATGTTATAATTTGACATTTTCAGCTCACCAATGGCTTCTGAAGGAGAACGCTATGGACCCCCTTTTGCAAGCGGAGGGGCTCAGCCGTCCTGCGGCGGTGAGGGAGGAGGCTCCTGGCAGCTCCGTGCTGCATTCCTTCCCTCTATCAGTGGTAGGTAAGGAACATTCATGCTCGCTGTGCTCCTTAATTTACTGACTTATGTATTGAGGGAAGTGCTGCAGCAGTTTGGGAAAGGAGGTGACCCCTTCTCTTGAGCGAGTACTTTATTTGCTGTGCAATTTATTGCTCCCTGAGAGTGTTCCAAAGGAACCAAACCCAATGCTGGTGCTGCAGAGTCGCGCCTGTTCCTGCAGCTCTTCCTACCGTGGGGGACAACGGCAAAGTTTTTTCTGCTTCTGAGTCTGAAAAATGTGACATTTCAGCCGCTCAGGCTGCCGCTGCAGGATGCGGCCCCTGCCCTCCGCCAGATGCAGCAGCTACTCCCCCACGCAGGTATTGCCTGTGAATTTGGGCTGTGTAGTGCTCAGCTCCACCTGCACCTAAAAGGAGAGTTGCTTTGAACCTCTGCCAGGATTTGAGCTTGTAGTTTCACAGAAATAGGGTGTTTCTATGACTGGAAAACTTTTAAGACCATAAAGCCACTGCTACTGGTCTTCCCTTAGAAAATGATGCTTTCGGAGCTGTTGTCTTAAGGAAGCAGCTGTAGCAGCCAGTATTTTTATCATCTGGAGTAAGGATTACAATGTATACGGAATTTCAAATTTACTCAGTTTGACATTAAACAAAACTAGTTTTTTAGTCCTTCAGGTATCCATGTGTAAAACCAGTTTATTCTGATTTTACATGAATGAAAGCTAAAGCACAATTAACTTTCCCAAACTCCTCTCTCAATTAAAACTTAAGCTTTGAGTCGCATGGGCTTGCTCTTCAGTTCAGCTGCATTTTCAGCTTTTTGTCTTTCTGTTAAGCATTCGGGGTGGAAATCCTGCCCATGCTGGAGTTTTTGTAACAGATTTTAAAAGCTCCTGGGTTTCGCTCTAGAGCTGGAGCCAATGGATTTCGGCTGGCTCTGTATTACAAAACCAGAGTTATCCCTGTCTGGTCTCTCCTGTGCCAATCGTGTTTTTGCAGACTATCATCTTTCCTCTAAATCATCAGCTGAATGTGCTGCTAAAAACTCGGTCGCCTCTTAGCCCAAATAAATGCTGACAATGTCACAGACTAATTCAATGATCTGTTTCGAAGACCAGTAACCCCTTACTCAAGTTAGTTTTTATATCTTAGGACGAGCTTTTATCAAAGACGGTCACACAGCAATTTCGCGGGGATTTCGCCGGCCCCCTGCCGTGCCCGTGACGCTTCCCCTGCACCCGGCTGCTCCCCGCTTGTGCCCCTGCCCTCCGTTATCACCCGGGAACCTCTCCTGCCTCGCTCAGCACCCATCACCTGGATCATTCCAGCGGTCAGGTCCAGCAGCGAGCCCGCAGGCAGTTGTGCTGGCACACGGAGAGAACGGGGAATCGCCTTCAGTGTCCTCAATAAGCAGCCCAGGAGAGAAACACCCTAAACCATCGTCACCGCCAAAGGGTAAAGGTTGTAGTGCTAAAATAAGTCGCCAATGTGGGAGTTAGGCATTTGGGGCCCACGTCCCGAAGGATAAGTAGCTGCTTAACTCCATGGATTTCACTGGCAGTTAGATAAACACCCTTTAAAACTAGGGCTAATAACAGAGGCCTCGCGGGACGATGAACGTCATTGTTGACAGTCTGATGGAGATCCTGAGAGCACTTTGCTTGTGAAAGTCTATCCTTAGCCTTGCTTTAGTCTATCTTGTTTCTGCTTTTTTAAAAAAAGTCTTTCTTCAGTAAATTTGAAATTCATGTGTTTTCTGGTATCTTTGAACAGTGAAGGAGATGGGTTGTTTTTAAACAGGCAGGTTTCGCTAGCTTTCAAAAGCCAGTTTCATTGTAGGAATGACTCCATGCAAACCTGAAAACAATTTACTTGCTTTTCAGTGTCAAAGCCAAAAAAATTCAACAAACTAAACAAACAAAAATATTTGTTCCATGTTTGTTGATCAGAAATCTGTGGATTAAAAACACTTCTGCAGGAGTTAGATCGCTTTTGAATCTTTACATTTCAGCAGGGTATTCTTGACAGTGTGTTTCCAACACTCTCGACCTGCTGTGGTCCGAATCCAGCTGCGAGTCTCAGGACAGGCAGGAGGGGGCTGCAGAGCTGCCTGCAGTTATTGTCCCAGAGTTGTTTGATTTCCAACAACTCTGATATTTAGGCTTTTATTCACGTCCTTTGCCATCCAATGAAAGAGGAGCATGCACCAGCTAAATCCAAAGATGATATACCGTAATGAAGGCCTTTGAACTTGAGGCAACCCCATGCTTGTGTTAGATCATTATGCTTAATTTTCAGATTGTGAATGACTACATTAAACCATCCCATCCTTCAATAACCCTAACGAGCACACACTGAGAACGTGCTCAAGTATAGGAAGATCTGTCACAAGACGTTCCCAAATTCAAGAGAAGTTGTCTCCTTCCCTGAAAACCAGCGTGTCCCATGCAGCGCCGATGCTAACGTGCCCTGTCCTGCGGCGACAAGCACACGCTTTGCATCTCGCCGCTGCTGGTTACAAGGCAGCAGCCCGGCAGCCACGGGGACGGCCGGTTTGCTGAAGGCCGCAGTGCTCGGGGCTTCTTTGCCATAGCCAGGGTAATTCTGCAGTTGTTTCTGTCCGTCCACTGCCGTTATGTTGCTTTATAAAAAGACCCATGAAGTCATCAGTAGTTCAGCCTCCCATGGAATCATTTTCAAGGAAATGAGCTGAAAGTCTGCCAGACTCCTTGAAATGAAAACTATTTAACAAATAAAGTTTTCCTCCCCCTTGCTCTCTTATTGTGGAGAAGAAATGCATCAAAAAGCCCGAGTAATTTTTGACAGATGAATGAGACAACGTGAAAAGATCCATACACGAGACTAAGTGAGACCATGTGCGTGGGGAGGGTGCGGGGGGCTCGGAGGGCAGCTACAGCCCTGTTGGCATGGGGGTGAGCAGAAGGGCCGTGGCTTACCTCAACATGAGACCAGTTAAGGGCTTGTAGTTTTTATCCTGATGGTGTGATACCCAGTGCTGAAAATGCTGGGTAATGTAAGGGTACAGAAAATCAGTAATTTCCCAGGGGCTGAATTTCAGTTTTATAATTTGTACTTTCCTGGTTGTTTCTTTTTTTTTTTTTCCTATCCTTGGTGTGAGTTATTCAGGTAAGATCCCCATTTATGTCACCAAGGGAGCATCAATAGGAGGACTTCAATTTGCAGAAGTTCATGTTAGCTCATGAGCTCCTGCAGATTATACCACTGAGGATACTGTTCTTCGGACAGAATGGCATAATGCCAAATGAGTTAGAGGATATTATTGGTGATGGTATCGTTCCTTATTGCAATTAAATGTCACTTTATTGACTTCAGTAATGAAGTGGTTATCTTGCTGTCTAGTGCCACTGCAGAGCTGAGCAATTGGAGCAACAGCAGATTCCTTATGGCTGGTTAGCACTGTTAATAATAGTCCAGAAAAGAATTTCTCATGGTGGCTGTTGTGTTAATGACCTTTGTGTTGTGTTAATGACCTTTCACGGAGCATTCTGCCACTGGGAACTGCTTCTGCAAAGTATTACTGGCCACAACTAGTGAGTAGCCTTAATATTTTATGGACTACTGCAGATTGTATTTCAGGATATGAGATACCATTTCAGCAATGTAAGCTAGGAATGCTAAGCATGTCGCATTCTCTCCCCCCTTGTTTTACAGTTGGAGGTGTTAGTAACCTTTCATATAAACATGTTCCATTTAAATGACCAGAGTAAAAGAGAGACATTCCAAAAAATGGCTCTCAGACACAGGTTACCATTTGCTGAAGTCCGTAACATTGAATTTTAGACGTGTGCACTTTAGCCCATTACTTAATCAGCATCCTTCAGGTCAAGAAGACTACAGACACATGAATTGTATATTGATGGAGAGATTTGGTTATTATGGTATTTCTTGAGTATACTCATTGAGCTTTGATCTAAATCTTGACCTTCTTTTACAGCAGCTTTTGTGATCTTGCCCTTGGACGATTCTTTTAGAAGCCCATGTCTCTTCTGAATTGCATGTTTGCTCTTCCATTTACTGCAGGAACTAGTTTGCAATATAGGGGAGTCAGAGGGGTTCAGAGGGAGAGGGATCAAGTGGCAGTGCACAATGCCATTTTACTAGAAGCTTTACAAATGAACCTGATAGTAGCACTTTTCTTCTTTTGCCCAAGAAAAAAAAGTTAAAAGGACTGTTATCTCAATTACACCTTTCTATTCATAGTTTGTTCCCTTTTTGGAAGAAAGCATGTCCTTGGTGGAAAAAAAGGTATGGAGGCCTAAGTAGTAAATATTTAATTTATTCCCTCTGTTCTCACATAGGGCATGAACATTTTCCAGTAATATCGGTGCAATTGTTGTTGAACTGAAAAAGGCAGCAGAGGTGATTTCAGAATTAAGGGACTGATCACAGTTTTTGCAGAAGACAAAAAGTAAGTCCCTTCATCCCAAGTGATTTACGACAAGGGAACACCTTTATCTTATAGGTGTGTTTATCCATCCATTTATTGGTTCTGTTGGGGTGATGTGGAAAGTTGGCAATGCTGTTCAAAGCCACATGAAATTTTCCTGCTACCAGACTTAATGTGAAGACTTACTAAATGATCTGAACGTGGACTGGGATATAAATGAACCTGGACTGGCTTATGATTTCTCAATAAATTGTTTCAGCTCGGTTCCATAAGAAACCACAACAACTGTGCCTCTAAATGCACTGTAAGGCTCTACTGAGTTCAGTGAGAAGCTGGGGGAAGAATGCATGTTGAAACCATTAGATAGGTTTGAAAAGTCGAGGCAAAATTAAATTGGCATGTTGTGAGAAAACTGGACCACGTCATAGCAGCCAGCACCATTTTGACTACTGAGGTGGGACAATTCTTGTGCGTGCACCTGAGGTGGACCACTAAGAAGAAATTGTATTTCTTCCTTCAGCATAACTGCAACAATAACCCACCTTAGGGAGTGAAAGGAAAAAGGACCATCAATGCCAAGAAGCAGTAGGCACCAAAAAGGTGTGATGTAGTGTAGTCCTCATCCCACCATTTTCATACCAAGTGCTTTAAAGGGGATAAGCATTACTCGCTGATCATGCACCTGCGTGACTCCAGAGGATCTCTGTCCCTGCAGAGTAGACCTTTCTGCCACTTCACCACCCTCCCTCTGCAACGGTTTACTGGGTGTCTGTGGCTTTAAATTATAGATCAATCTGCTTATAAGATAATATCTGCAACTCTCACCGCAGGTGCTGTAAGCTAATGATTTGCAATAGTAATTTGCAATGGTAATAATAATGAAAAAGTTTGTCAAAAGATAGATCTGCATAGTAGATCTTTACTTTACTGCATAGTAGTAAGGCAGAGGCTTGCCCAAAGGGACGAATGTTGTAGACAGGATAAGAACTGAAATTCTGGCTGCTAGTCATGGCTTTTCACTGGCATTTACAGCTGATATTTGTATCTCTGTTCTAAAAATATAAAAGTTTATTTATCTTATAAATAGAAGGAAGAAGAAGAGATTTGAAAAGAACCACCCCTTCCTTTCCTAGTTTATACTAACTTAAATTAATATTCTGGAAACTAGTAATTTTGAGTTACAGATGAAAGAGTTGTGTGCCGTATCTAAGCTTACCCCATAAACTCATGTTAGGAAATCTGATCAATACAATCAGAGCTGGTTTTGTATTCTTGAAGAAATCTTCGGTGTATCTTCTTTCTGGTCAGTGCCTATGTGAAAAACCCTGTTGCTGTCTTGGGAACATTAGTAGGAGAGATAAATTAGGCTGTTTGACATCATGTTGTTGATAAATGTTTTCTTTTAAGACTCAAAGGACCTAAGTAAAGAACAGTGGAGGCTGTGACAGATGCTGTCATGTGAGGAGAACTACCCTTCATGCCAATGACCAGATTCACTTGGGAAAAAAAACCAAAACAAGGCTGCTGCTGACTGTTAATTATGTGTAAATATCTTGTGGCAATATACGGTATGTTTTACACTGTGATTTTATACCTTCAGCATTTTTTTTAAAAAATCTTATACTAATTTTTAAGTTTCTACAACTAGTTGGAGAGTTAGGTTGAGATGCATTTGTTCATCTGATTTCTCTTTGCTTCATGTATCTCATAATGAAAAAAATGAACAAATATTTGGCATCTTGTTCATATTCTTTTCAGTTTGGGCTTGTCTGGGTTCCCTCCCACCTCCCTGTTGAATCCTCTGTTGATTCAATGTTCGAAATACCCCGGTTGGACAGTAACAGAGGTGACCACGTGAGATTTGCATGAACGGACAAAGAAAGCAAATATTCTGTGTGAGAATAGTAGTTGGTATATGGTTTTGAGGAGATATACCTGCAGCAAGCAAACAACATGTCAGTGTATATGTGTTTCCCTGTGAATTCAAATAATATTCTACCTGAAGAAGTATGGGGCAGTGATTTTGAATGCTGCTTGAATGTGTGTTACCTAGATGTAAGATGAGGAGGGAAGTGAAACACCGTGGTGATTTTTTTCCTAATGCTGTTCTACACTAAAAACTTCAGTCCTATATCCAAAGACCATCAAGCACGGGGTTAACGTTTATTTGGATTTTATATTGCAGCTTGGACCTGTCAGAAAAAAGCAGTGATTGCAATTTCACTATGTGGGGAGGGGGCTGGAGGGGGCTAGTAAACAGAAGCTTGTCATGTAGACAGATTTCAGTGAGATGACAGTTCCTTCTCTGTCCAGAAACATCAGGAAGTGTGAAATGAATTTTGGTTTCATACCAATATTCCTTTCTTTCCCCCTCTTCCAACAAAATCTTTCTGAGTCATGGCAATATACTAAGGGGTTGGTTTACATACCATATAGCTGGTAGCTTGTGCTGCTACTCATCCTGTAGTAACCTGTCAGTATCAAAAAATAAACACGAAAATAAGACATTGTAGATGATTTACTCATGGCATTTTGATTGCATTACGTCTAAGTATATTATTTATTATGATCTAATATTTTCTATTAATACTTTAAGAAAGATGGTAAGGAGCACCAAAGTAAAAAGTGAAGTTCATCTTGTTAGAACATGTATCCTTTCCTAAAAAAACACATTTGTATGGTACTTTCATTTAAAAGTATAATGTTTGCAAATATTTGTCTCAGTTGGCTGGAAAACCTAACAAGAATAAGAAAATGTATCTGTGGTATAAAAAAATGACCTTATTACTTTTACAAATGCATAGGAGTCGATTCTAGCGTTTCTGATTCCAGAAAACAGGATCAAGGGAAGGTGCTTTTTTTCTGCTTGTATTTTTTTAGTTTTATAGTGAGTTAATTAGTCAGCTGTTAACGAACTATGAAACCCTTCATCATTAGATATTGACTTGTCTCCTTCTGTGTTCAGGAATCACTGCAAAAGAGTGAGTCTATGACATTGTCATGTTCAGGTTCTTAAACGCCTCAAAGCTTTGGGACACTGGGACACGGACACGGTGGTTCAGGCTTGGCCGATCATTGCAGCTGTGGATGGCTTTATAGCGTGTGTGCAGTAACTCAGTGCTAATGGCGCACTGTCTTGAGGCTGGAGGTCTGCCATGCACAGACTGAGAGTGTTACTCCTCAGTGCTATGCAACTTGTCAGTTCCAAGGATTATCCGTAGTTTAAACAGTTAAATTTCCTGTTGGATGGAAATTCCTAAGCTGACACAATCACTGACAATGCATGTGCTCCTAGCTTGTTTCATGCAGAAGAAGAAAGGTTGGCTTAATGTTGTGCCAGCTGTCATATTGTAAAGGGAGGTCTCAGAGAAATATACGTACATATATATACATGTATAATTCTAAGGCAATCACTTGCATTTGTCTAACCAAGCCCTTCACTTTGTATTTTTCGGTAAAAAATTTTTCCTCACTTGCCACAATATTTCTATACACCAGACCAAAATTTCCCTCCCCCTGTTGCAGAGGTCCTGGGCAGCAGATCCTCGCAGTTAAACCATCCTGTAGGTAAGCTGTTCCAACAGGTCAGCCGGGCTGACTGCTGCTGTGGATGCTGACTCTGCACCAGATAAGGTGCTTCTAGAACAGCCTCTCTTCTCATAGCCACCTCCGTCAACAACACATCAAAATCCTGTTCATTTTGGAGGCCTTTATCAGATTTCCACTCATGCCACAGTTTCATATGCTAATAAATCTTCTTAGTAGTTTCAAAACAATTACAAGAGAAGATGTTTGCACAGGTGTCTGAAGTATAGACTGCACCTGAATTTTTCAAAATGAGAAACACCTTGTTACATTTCATGTCCTCATTGGCCAATTTTGCACCTGTAGCTTATGAAGAGAAAGTTTAGTTGGACTGTTAAAGATGCACAAGTTCAACTTTCTTTCCTTGAATATAGCTGAAGTTCTTATGATGTGACTTTTGCATACTTCTAAAATGATATGCCGCTTTTACCGCATGATAATTAGTAGGAAAAAAAATAAGGCAAATACCAAGAATTCAAGACTTCTAGTCCTAGGAGAACACGCCTTTTCCTTTGCTTGTTCACTTAAAACCATGTCTTAGTTACTAGGCTGCATGACAGTTACAGAAATTGCAGAGATGTATGGCATGTATTCAAAGCAGATATTTCTTTGCTCAATCAACGCTACACTGCCAACTTAAGTGACATATAGATTCAGTACTGAGTTCCTGAAAATGCTTTCCTCAGATGCTTCTAATATTGGAGCAAGTCCAATCCGCTGAAGTTCCCTAAATTGGGAGAATGCCCCCTTAGCTATTTCAGTCCTGGTATCAACCAGTACCTTTGCACTGGACTTCATCACCAAGTCTGGAATCTAGAAACCATGTACAGTCAAGCCTGTACTGGGTCTCAATATGATAAATGTTCTTTGGGAAAAAATACAAGATAATGGTCTACTACAGTGTTCATGCAGGCATTAGTATCTTTAAATTGTGCTGGCACCGGTAGCACAGGCACTTGTGCATTGATGTGATTACTGCAGCTTGTAATAGGTCATGGTTCATTCCCCACCTACATAGGAAGATGCAATAAATACTGGATAACCTTGTAAGAACAGCATGGTGAGGGAAAACACTTACCTAACTCCCTTTTTCACTCCTCTTTTCATTATTAGTGGCGTTTCTATGACTTGCATTTTCTACACCTGTTTCCCCTATCGTTTGGATCCCTGGACTGCAAATACAAATACAGCTTGTGGGCCTCCCAGCAGAGGCTGGTAACAGCTTATCTAACAAGAATTACTTTATTTTTAGGGCTCTGAAGCTTATGTCGTGCTCTTCAGTTAATGCTTTCCTCCCAGACTAAATGGCTTTCATGTTTAAGGCTTTTTGATTGTTACAGCATTTTTCAGGTTGACTATTAGTGTCTTGCAGATTGTATATCATAAGCAACATACGTGTCACGTCTTATAGTCTCCTGTGCATTTTTAGAATTCTGATGGAGACTGCACTCTAAAGGAAAATTTTGGACGCATGATTAGCCTAGGTGAGAGCCCTGTAAATGCTGAAGTACAAGATTTTTTTTCCAGCTTTCCTGTGCAAAATCTGGTAGGCAGAAAGGAATGGTGATAAGAATGAAAAGTAACTTAATAATGGTAGTTAAAAAATAGACACAATGACATAAAGCTGTACTCAAATATGTCCTTTTTCAATGATACAATGCTTGTTAAGTCCGGGTGGTCTACCGATTACCTCAGGAGGTTAAATATAGTACCCATGTCAGTAAGTTTTTCCACACAAAGGGCACGACACAGAGAAGCCGGTGTAATCTCTGGCACAACAGATTTCCTGTGTAATTTTCAGTCAAACAGATGCAAGGATTGATAGAAAGTCTCTTGAGTCTTGAAGTCATCTTCTTCAAGAAGTAATTGCAGGCTTGCAGTTCAATGATATGTACTGCCTGGGTTTCCTGATGTGGGATCTGGCCTTGGCTTATTAAAATTCTTCCAAACTCTACCCTGGAATCTCGAGAACGATGCACTGTAAAAGAAATACAAGGGAATAAATGATCAAGACAATACACAAATGTCACTAACCGGCGAGGAGGCTGTAGCAAAGTAGAAATTTCTGTAACAGTTCTGTCTTTTGGGGGTGAGGGGCTTACAGTGTGGCTGCCCTGTGGTCCTTCCATACTGATCCTCTATACTAGGATTAGCTTACATATTTTTCATAGGTGGAAGACTGCCTCCCAAAAGGAACTAAATGCTCTAGAAAAAAGTAGTGGGTTTTTGTATGTGAATGCTGTGTGGGTTAGGGGAGTGAGTATACGTAGGTTGCTACTTCATAATTCTTGTGTTATATACCTCCCAGATAAATCTAGAGAAGGTCACATGTTATTTCCTTCCTTTCCCCCTGCCGCAGTGGTTACTGTTTGATAAATAGGACAATATTTTTAAAAGTTAAGCACAAGAAAATATTTTCTGCTTTAAAATTTTGGGCCATTTAAATGCAAAACAACATCTTCCTCTACCTTAGTCATCTTGTACCATTCTGTCTTTTTAGTTCAAAACTGCTGAGCATATGCATATTTATGTACTGTGGATAAAACAATCCGGTCTGGTGTGCTAACCTGTGTCAGAACTGCCTGTCACCTGCTGTCACCTACAGCAGAATTTTCCTAATGCTTTTGAAACATTTGTCCCCCAGAAGTCAAACTGGTATTCTCAGAATACTCCAGCAAACAGTGACTTGAAATCCGAGTCACAGACACAAATTTTCACAATAAAGCAAAGCAATTAAAAAAATATTAAAGGAATATTAACCATTAGTATTCCATTTACCTCATGCATGTTCTACTTCAGCATGCGATACTTGCTGATATTTTGATATGAATATGTATCATGGACATTTTAACAGTCCTGAGAAATGAATTATATGAAATGTAACAATGAGCATAGTAGTTTTTTTCCACGGTGAAGACCAATGTATAGTCATATGTGAAGATACGTGTGCACGTGTTAAGGCATTATATATAAATATACAAGTAACAACTTATATATAGGCAGGTGTGTAAAGATCCATTTATTGGTATGTGTTGTATGTAGATAAAAGCTCTTGAGCAAGTGAACACTAAATTTTCACCAATAAAAGCCAGTTGTGGACTTGAGTAGAAATCACAGAAAATGTAATGGTGTTTTTTCAGTCTTTAAAAAAATAAAGCCAGTAGTGATAGTTTTGTCAGAGTTGTTCCTTGAGATTTGGAACTGAAGGAGCACAGCAGCAAATGTAAGGACTGAAAGATTTGCTAGAAGCCGTAGGTGACCTAAGAGCACTCTCCTCCCCTCTTCACGTTCTGATGTCAGAACATAAATCTTATCTTCTGTCCAACTTTTCATTTCAGCAATAACACTTTTGCTTCTTAAACTCCTTCTGTAATTTTTTGGGTTATTCCATGCTTCGTTTCCAGCCCTGAACTGTCTGCTGCTAAAGATCTGCCATGTTTCACAGCAAAGACAACTGCATTTCAATAGCAGAAAAAGTGGAACTTGCATCCTGCATGTAATTTTGGCCTTGTTTAGTGTCTTTCTAAATAAGATCTATTGAACAGCGCTGTAATAGAATCTGAAGGTGATGTTCTAGTAAGCTAGGAGTTGCAGAGTATGTTGCTAAGAGAGAGATTGTTTGCAGGAACTTGCAAGAGAACTGCACAGAAAATTGCATCCCCTTTGAAAATGCTTGCTAATCTTGTCAGAATAACCATCAGGACAGAGGAATATAAGCTTCTGTTGATTTAAAACAGGTGATTGGAATGAGGCATAATAATATCCAATATTGTAGCAGTGACTATGGGGGAATGCCATTTACAGGAAGAGCAATGCAAAGTACAACTGTTAAGTCTGAAAAAGAGGCCATGAACCCATACTTGCTGAAAAGAACCAAGAAGGGGGATGGTGAGTCACCAGCCATAGCACTAATTTTGGCATCAACAGAGATTTGAGCTGGAAACGACAATAATTAATTACATATTTAATAATAAAAAAAGGCCCTTCACTATATAAAGGTTTGTCATCACTTACGTAGATGTCACATTATGCATCCAATCGACTGAAAAGCAGTACTCTGAAGAAAAAATGACTCTGAGTTATTCCTGGAATGCACACACACAGGATCTGGATTGGAGAGCAGAAGGTTAAACTGACATTGCTCTCGTGAGACTCCATCAACATGCTATATTCATTTCTGGACATCTTCAAAAGATGTTAAGAAACTGAAGGACTTTTAAATGAACAGAAATAAGATTAAAAGGGGAAGGATTACCTAGTAAAGCAAAATGCTAATTAACTGAAATCATACAGCTTGCCTAAAGGAGAAAGGGACAGATCTACAGCTCTGTGCAGAATATAAAATACTTGGCAGTAGAGAATGAGATATGATATTTCATCTGGATATAAATATTAACTTCTGGAAAGAGTTAAGGAACAAGAAGGTGTCTCTCAAGGGCTCCTGACAATCATTTATTGAATTATGTGATATAGTGTATGAAAAGAGATCATTGTTGGTATTGGCTTTTAAATGCACCTCCTTGAAGAACTAAAACAATCCTATTATGTGAGTCAACTAGATGACCTAAGAGGTCAGTTCTGTTATCATCACCATGATTCTCCTCCATACATCATATAATTCTTGACATTCCAAAATACTTTGTACATTAGAGTTGCTCCCCTGTCGCTAAATCTGTTTATCATGTATTCTTAGTCTTTCTTCACCAGACATACTGGCTGTTAATCGGGTTCCTTGCAAGTTTTTCCGTGCAAGTAGTCAGGTTTTACATGTTCCCAGGTCCATGTGTTCAACTATGTAACATTTCATAAGAAGTGATAAAACTATTCACGTGTGATTTGCATGCAGTTAAGTTGATAAAGCACTTCAGGTATACTTAAGGGATGAAATTAAAGACAGGCTTATACTAAAAATTCAGTTCGGAGTCCAGACTCCTCTCTCCTTTCTCTGAAGTTCAGAGATTCTTGAATTCGGAGAGTTTTGATTCAGGTACAATATAGGAATGAAATTGTCTCTGTCAATTCAAATTAATCATTATTATAAAGTCTGAAAGAAGAAAATGGCATGGGTTTTTTTCCATTTGAGTGCTCCCTTGGATTTGCCAAAGATCCATTTCAGCAGAGACCTGGTGAAGTTCAGTCAAGCTCTGGTGTGTTTTGGGTTTCCTCGGGAGCACAGAAGTGCCCAGCTCCCTTTTCCTTCATGTTGCTGAGAACAGGTGGCCTCCTCTGGGTCACCAAGTATATTTAGGGCTGAAACCCGAGCGGGCTGGAGCCAGATTGGCTGTGCTAGCCACCTGCGTAATTAGGAGCCGATGCACCAGGCTCGCTCTCGCCCAGTGCTGCTCAGGAGGGAAGACTGGAGAGGCTTTGCTCCTAAGGATATTTACTAGATGTTGCTGGTAAGAACATTTTAATCACATTTGACTTCTTTTCCGTAGAATAGGATCGTGAGCTGTTTCCTGACTGTGTAGTTTTTTGGGAGTAGTAGTCGTGCCTTGTCCATGGAAGTCAGATTTTCTCTCTGGATGACTAGTTGCAAATTGCAGTAAAAGGAAAGGACCTGGAACTCTGTTTTGGAAGTGTAACTGAAGATTATAATAGTGACAGGTTGTATAGATTGTATCCTTTTATGCAATCCCTACTTCTTGGGTTTGTTCATAAACTTTGGCCTACTTTTTCATACAACGTGCCACTTATGGAGTTATTCTTCATTTATTTTAATAGCTAACATTCTGGTTTAACAAATTGATTTTTTTTTTTTTTTTAAATTTTTCTTAACACATTGGAACTAAAAAGAGACAGTATTCTGTGTTCCTATATTTAACCTGCATTACTAGACTTCACTTGCCTCAGAAGGAATTGCAGTTTAGCCAGCTAAACAAAACCACCCCGTCATTTGGTAGTATTAGCTTACACGGCAAATATCTTTGGACCCAGGAACAGCTGTTCCAAAGCCTCATGCCCTACCAACATTAGAAACAGGGCTGTAGTCTCTGGTGGAAAATTGTAGCTTTGCCTCATAGCAAAATCATTGTGTTAATTAATTCATTTAAAGGTTTTGACAGTAATCTGTACTTTGTAATTCAGCCAACTGTATGGATTTTCATATTTTCCAGGTCTGAAGAAATAGAGAGAAAAAAGCCACAAGAGCTAAAAAAAAAAACAACCCAGAGCATCTGTATAGGCTAATGCTGGGAAGACAGAAATTGCCTCATTAACCTAAGGTCACTTAAAAAAAAAATTTACAATCTTTTTCTACATCATGCTTTTACTTGTGAATGAATATAGTAGAATATACAGATAAAGCTCCCATTCAAACAGGAGTTTGAATAATGTAATGAAATAGTGTAGCATACTCACAGAGAAAAGAAAAATTCTTCAAATAATCTTGTTGTAATGAAAAATATCAAATCATACTTCAAGAAATCTCTTCCTCTAATTATTTTCTTTTTTATTTTCATTGAATTCCAGTATTGATGTTACAACTACTAAAGTATTTGTCCAAAATTGTAATTTATATCAGTACGTTTAAAACTTAATCCAATGCCTTCCCGTAATAGTCAGAAACAAAGCAATGCCAGATCCCAACTTTAGTTCTCTCTGTTGTTCAATTCTTTCACTGATTTGCCAACAACATTGTAATAATCTGACTAGTTACTAACTGTGACCCAGGTGCTTTATGAACTTGACTATGTTGTACTATTTTCATAGTCCTTTCAGTCTTCGGCTAATACTGTATATTCACACTTCCATTTGCTGCGTGACCAGTGAGTGGGCGAGAGACAGAAGAATACCCTCAAAATGGAGGAAGAAGAATATGAAGAAGTTGTGGAGGTAAGAAGAAAATCTGAGAGTAGAAATATTTGTTTCCTGCCTTGTGAATGAATATATTAATTACTTTAATGAGACATTGCTCATGAGCATGGAAGGTTGCTTGCTGTTTTATCTCTGAAAATTAGGGTATGATTGGATATCTATTAAATGGTTTGATCAGTGAAAAACAACAACAACAACAACAATAATAAAAAAGTTGCTCTCAGTGGAGCAAAGTCTCCCTGGTTCCTGTCATAGTTTCTCTGTTTAAATAAGGATTGTAACCATCGCACACCCGCATGGCGAGGTTTTGTGGTTACTCTTCTGCATAATTATAGATGCAGTGGGCCACCTCTTTTGCCTCCTGGCTTGCCCTCCATCATCCAATCCATGCTAGAGAGGATGACTTTGGAAGCCACTTTCTAGCCTTGCCTCTGTGCCCGCTGCAATGCAGAAATGCAGCAGTTTTGTGCCACCAAGGTACTGTTAACCAATTTAGCCTTAGAAGTTGCAGAGGTGGAGCTAGATTTAAACCTGTAGATGTCCATGGAGTTGGATCAGGGATTAATTTGCCGATAGGTCATTTAAACTCACAGTTATATGCCTAATTATTTAGTCTCAGCAATTTGACCAAAAGAATCCCCAGGAACTGGGGAGCCTACAGCTTACTATTATGAGCAAGTGCCGTTGGAATAATTACTTTGCTATTGAAACAGTGTATGAGGTTAACAAACAGTGTGGTCTTACCCATTGCATTATTACTGTTCTGAAATGAAATTATGTGTAATGAAATACATAAGTGATTATAACAAATTGCTCAGTGTTTGAGGAAAAGAAGATAGTACAAATATAGACATCCCACAACTCTTTATCTCCACACTATGATCGATGGACTGTTGATTTCAGGCAGTGTGACAGCATTGAGCCCTGACTGCCGACTTTATACATTTCAAATAGTGAATGAAGTGAAGTCAAATGGTTTGCCAGTTGAATTAGTTAAATGTGTTTTGCAAAATAAGTGTTACCGTTCATAAAGTCAGTTTTGAAGACATTGTACCGCTTAGTTACAAAGACTCCAGTCCTTCATTAAGTGTCCTATTACCATGTTACTTGTAACTGCCTTTATGCTTCCTGAGCATTATGTGCTCTCTGTAACAAAATGCGTATTTATTTGCTGTCAGTGTTTATTTGTTGCTGCTGGAATTATGGTATGTTGTGCTTTTTGTCTACACAACTCTGTTTCTTTCTTTGTTTTTAATTTTCACTGACTGCTTTCCTGTAACCACATCCCTAGGACAGACCGAGATGGTGCTACTTTAGTAGCTTCCCTCTCACTGACTGCTTTCCTGTAACCACATCCCAAGGACAGACCGAGATGGTGCTGCTGCTTTAGTAGCTTCCCTTGAGATATTCATAGTGAGAAGTTAAATAAAACAGGAACAATAGCATCTGGTACAATTTTAAGGCAGCTTAAGCCTTTCCAGAGTTTTCTTAACTAGAATTCCACTTCTATATGAATGACCTATTTAAACCTGTAAGAGTTCTATCAGAAATTCATCTTCCGAAAGAGTAGAAAATTATTGCTGAATAATGAGTGGCTGAGAAAACACTGAAGATTTTAAGATACTGTTGTTTCTTTCTCTGGAGTTACTAGCCTGCACCGGACATTGTAGCTATTTGCGATGTGCAAAAAAACACAGTGAATGACAGAAATCTTTGCTGCTGAGTTACCTGAGGCTTTGTGGAAGGTGGGTCAAACACAGTATAGGGCCACTGAGCAGAAATTGCCTCAAAACAGCCCAATATGAGACAGCTTGAAAAGTATGGGCTAGTTACCTGAACCTAACTTTGAGGTAGAAGCTTGGGAAAAGGGCTTGAATTTTAATCAGAATTTTTTTAGGGCTTGATTCAAAGGTTTTTCTGTTTCCGCGGTTTTGGCATGTGACCCCGAGCAAATCATTGCTGAGGAGATTTTCAAAGAGAAAACCTGCATTTTACATTTTCTGCTTTCTGGAAGTCAGTGGCAAGTTAAGCACCTTTTGAATCAAATAGCTGCTGTTTACTGCAGCGGACGGAGCAATATCTTTAAAGGTTTTTTTGTTCAATAAGCAGCGAGGGGAGATGGAAGGCGAAGCTTCGGGGCGGTGAAGCCTCGGCGCGGCCGACTCCCCTCAGCGCGGCCGCCATC
>NW_009196963.1:0-8290 GCF_000690835.1 Fulmarus glacialis | reverse complement strand
GGGGGAGTCACCACCCCTGGAAGTATTTAAAAGACGTGTAGATGAGGCGCTTAGGGACATGGTTTAGTGGGCATGGTGGTGTTGAGTTGATGGTTGGACTCGATGATCTTAGAGGTCTTTTCCAACCTTAACGATTCTATGATTCTATGATTCTATGTCTTCAAAGGTACCAGGGACTGGAAGGCATTGCACATATGGAGTGAAGAGAAAGGCTGGCAGTGGCAGCACTTTGTTGTGGGTTGGGGCTTACATCACCTTTTCGGATGGGCAGTGTGTGCTCTCCAGAGAGACAAATTAGGTGTTGGCCCTGTTTGTCTTTGTAGTTCTTGTCAGATATGCAGTTTGCTTGGTGTGCTGTCCTCTAGCCGTTGGAAAGCTGTATATCAGTCGGCAGTAGAGATTTTACTCCCTGTTTTGTTGTTGTTTGTTTTAATGAAGCATACAATAATGTGCAGAATTCCTTCATATTAGTCTTCTTGAGAAAGGAGACAGTTTTCCAGGTTTTTGGATCATTTCCTTTGCAATGTGAGTGCTAAAGGAATAAAAGCAGCTCTGACAGCATCCGCTATGGGGCAGAACATAAACTCTGTATTGTAAAGACAATTTCTGATAGTTTTTAGTAATGTCTTTTTACTGGAAAAGTCTTCATGCTGAAATTTTCATAGAAGGAAATGTAATCAGGTTTCTGTACATGGATTTGCTTGTTTTGCCATTGTTTTTGTTCACTGCTTGTTTAGGGTTTTGTTAAGATGCAGTTTCATAACTTTTTTTCAAGGATCACTTTTCAAGGTTGATATCTTTCTGTTGAGGCAGGTACCTAATGGTTATCCCTACAGTACATAAAATGTGGAGGTAAAGGATTATTAGTCCCCTTTTTTCCGGTTAGGGCATGGGGGTACAGACAAAGTAGGCAATTTACTGAGTTTACTTGAAATGGGGACTGAACTTCTAAATGTCAGACCAAGAACTTGCCCAAAAGGTCATCCTTTCATTTGATACTGCTAGGTATGTCTTTGCCACCATTGACCACTAGTTGTTTCATGCGACAGAACTGATAGTCCTGTCACTCCAGCGATCCTTTTGTCAGACATGCAGCCTTTAACTCATACACACTGTGTCAAATATTAAAACTCTCTTCAAATACTGCATGCTGGCTTTAGTTTCAGATAAATAACACAGCTTGCACATACAGTCCTACAAAGCATTTAAAGAGCTGGTCAGGTAACTTTAAAAATCTGTATTTTATTTATTGAATTGAGCCCTTTCATTGTAATGGAGTTATAGTGTGCTATAGACCATGCTGTGTGAATGAGATCAATTTGTTTGGCACTGACCCATCCATTCAACTTGAAGCAATCAGATTTAAAAGCTTTGCACTTTATTAATGAGTGTGCAAATAGCAATTGGTTTCCAAGGACACTCTTTAGGAAAGCACCTTGGGTGATTGGTCTTCATATATAATTCATATTTTGCTTCCAACTTTCCAAAGGAAAAAATCTTGTTAAAACTATTTTTATATAATATTGAAAAAGGAAAAACCCAATCCTTAAAGTATGACAACGACTTTGTTTAATGAAAGTACATTGACTTGAAAATATTACAAGTTCTCCAAGGTGTTTTCCCATAAAATTATTAAAGAGTGTAGAGAATATTTTGAGATATGCATCGGTACATTTAGAAAACAAAACAAAAAACTTTAACACCATAGTGTTCATTTTCTAAACTGTACTAGCATTCAAGATATTTAAAAATCAACGTCAGTTCTGAATGCACCTTGATTTAAAGTCAGAACAATCTAGCAAATACAGCACTTCAGCCTGGATACAGTTATGAATACTTAATAAAAGTATGCTGTTCAAGTCAGACTCATCCCTGATAACTCACATAACCAAGAGGCGTCCTAGCACTGGAAATGTCACCATGTAAATAAGATGGTTACATCGCCCAGGCCAAATAAGCAGTGGAAGTGTCCAATTTGGAAAATGTGTGGCATGCAGGAGTGCTAAAAAAATACCAAAGAGACAAAATTGTTATAAAAAGAGGACCTTAGAGCCTTCATGCCAAGCCCTCTTAAATCTTTGGAAACGTATGACTGGGATTCTCACTGCCTACTTCCTTCATTAAGAACCCAAAATATGAAACATTGCTGCGAACAACACAACTGAGCTCCAGGTAGTTGCCATGCGTGTAGGATCCTGTGCATCAGGGCACCTCCTCTGTCAGCAGGCAGAACATCCTCCATCTTCCTTTGGGAAAATTTTCATGTAATGTATTAATCTGTATAGAATAGGGCTTTGCTTCTTTTTGGTATTTTTCTAAAGAACTTAATAAAAGAGTTTGCATAGAATTCTTCAGAAGGGTTAACACAGCCCAAACCATTGGAGAATCAAGTGAATCTCAGGTTCCTGGTTTGGATACTCATAACTTCAGTTTATATTTACATCTTCAACTTTTTCGCTCTTTCTCACTATGTTTGAATATGTTTTATACTTTTTTTAAATGTATGTCTGAATTTCAATAGGGATACTATTTTCTATGGTTAGGGATTAAAAGCCTTTAAAATAATGTTACCCATATAGTTTTTTAAAAGAAATGTCTGTCCGAAGACCATCTAATTTTCACCCAAGTAGTTTTTGTTGTATATATCTACATTAAAAAAAAAAATAGTTAATTACTTAATAGAGCTAATTAATAACAATTATATTTAATGCCAAACACGTTTGAGTAAAATAAATATGCTTCTGTAATATGTATAATATATAAAAATATGTATGTATTGTATGTATTATATATACACACAACTTGCATATTATACCATACCCAGGTCAGTCACTTAAGGAGGAATTTGCATGTGCGGAAATATGGAGAACAGAGAGTAAATATTTGTGTTCTGTGCAGTTGGAAAAGGAAAATAAAGGTACTGGAGCAGAAATGAACCAAAGAGTACAAGTTCCTCAGATTTGTTCTGTTTCAGCTCATTGAAAACATTCACATTTCTGACGTGCTCTACTGATATTTGCAAATAGTGTCAACATCTTTCAGCGTAAAGTAGGTGGAGAACTGTATCTTTAAAAGCCTGTTGGAATTGGTTATTATTTAATGCAGGGGACTTGTAACGCTGACCAAATGGAACGGAGACAGTGTAGAAAACTCGCCTCACTCAGGCTCATTGGCACTGAATTGTCTGTGAACGGTGAAGACACGAAGAGTAAAACGAAAAAAGTCAAAGCCGGAATACGATAGTGAGCAGGGAAAAGCCGCCCCAGTGCTGGCATCCTCGCAAAGTGCAGAGACCTCTTGGGGAATGTGAGGAGCGCTTCAGCGCGAGCGATAAAGTCAGCCAGGTGTTGGTCCCAAAACACTTCATAGTTTAATGGTAACTTGTGCAGAAGCTGTTATTTGTGATTTCTAAATGAAATTTGTGGAATGTTGCAATCCCAGTTGAAAAGGAAAACAAACCTGAATGAAATGGCTGAGTGGAAGTGTCAAAGCATCAACAAATTTGTGAATAACCTGAGGCTGAAGAGTTGTTTTTGTCATTTCGAGGCTTGTCCTCCTGGTGTCTGCAGGAGAAAGGCCCAGCTGGCTACTTGCTTTTAGCGGTTAATAAAAATGTGAAAGGGAGTTGCAAGCTCTATAGTCTTTTAAATAGAAAAGCTGTGAGCGTGTTTATATCAGCCTGGCTGTACTGGACAGCTTGCGTTGCTGATAGCGGCTGCCTTATATGTCAGGAGTATAACAGTCATATTGATGTTCCCACAACACGGTGTACATAATCTTTATTTCTGTTCTGTTGAAAAATGAAATTCAGCTTTCCTAGCCAGAGAATTTATGTCTTTCTCTCGTTCTCTTTATTTCACTCCCCTTTCAAATGTTTCCCTTTGTGATAAATTTAACTCACTACTTGTGATAAATAGATTAAGAGTTTAAGAGATCCTAACAGTAAATAATAGTGGTGCTGATTTAAAATGAGCTACATAGGCACTTAATGAGATATGTTTGCGCGGTTGCAATTGCTAATCTAAAATTAGAATTAAGAGTACATATAAATCTTTACAGGAAGATAATGACCCAGTTAAACAATTGCCATATCAAGGTGCTTTGCTTATGTATAAAGCTGAAGTAAATTCTTTTCACCTTGACCAAAAATTTATCCCAAAAAAACCCCAACCCAACCCTCTCCAAACTACTGAAGCTTTCATGTTGACTGCTGTAATTAAAAGAGAACACTTAGGTCCCATCTGTTTTACCACATCACTGGAACTATGAACACTGTCAGTGGTCGTGGGCAAACATTTAAATCAAGAGGCTAGTGGGCTGCTCTAGAGCATAATGGCACCCCCCAATTTCCCACTCAGCTCATTGGTATTGATTTGCAAATGAATCTGCCTGTTTGTTTATTGGAATCGCCATTACGTCAGCAAGGTGTTCCAGCCAAGATGCAGCAGCTTTCCAAGGGCTCTGGATTTCATTGTTTATCACTCTCACTTGCTTGTGGAAGGATCAGAAAAACTAGCAACGGGGACTTGTAATAACAAAAACAACCCAACTGACCAAACAAACAAACGCGTGAGTTAGAAAAGTACTTTGGTACTGAAGTTTTTAAAACAATTAAATCAAGCTTGAAGAATGAGAATGCAGCAATGTTTCAGCTGTATTTTAGTAAAGATAAAGACAATGTAGTGTGGGAAATCATAGCATGTATGTCACTGCTTTTGCTAATGCTCATTATTTACTTGTTAATATAAGCAGTCCTAAACCAGATGCTTATCTTCTGGATCAAGACTAGGGAGATGGAGGCTCTATTTGCAGTAGATATAATCATATGGATATTTCAGGGATAACTCCTTCCTATCACAGGAAAAATGTGAGGATAAAATGCAGTAACACTCACAAGACACCAGACAGCACGTAACAAGAACATGACAAGCTAAGTGGATGGATAGTTTAGATGACGGGGCAAGTTAGATGTTTGTTGGAAGAGAGTCATGTCAGCGTCTTGGGTTTGAACTATCCATATAATGAGTGTTTGGGAATACTTTGAAAATATTTTTTGTTAATCAACAAATTCTTCAGTTATCAAGAATGACCAATTTCCATGCAGTGTGCTAACGTTAGGAAGACAATTAATGATTCTGAAGCACTGTCCTTCTCCTGAACCTACCTATTTGTTGTGGTGTACATTTTGCCTCAGTCTTGTGCTATTTTCCCTTGGTCATGCGCAAGAATGGAGAAAAGGGAATAGGGTTTATCTTTTAAAAAGCTGGGCAAACTAAGATCGTCTGTATGTGAGACGAGAGAGAGAGAATGGAATAGCGGAATGCCGCATTTGTCTTGCCCTCATTCAAGTAGTGACATTTCCGCTCATCAGCTGAATCTTCTAAAGAATGTCAAAATGTTATTGAAGAAATCCCCATGCAAACTCCCTCTAGCTCTTTGTTGCTTTTGACAAGAGTACATGAAGTCCTCTTATGTGCAAGAGAACTATATCAAAATGGCTGGTTTTGTGCATTTCCTGCTGCTATTTATTGACAGGATGGCTTCTGGAAAGGTTAAAGCAGAGTCTATTCATCCAGAATTCTGGCAGCAAAGGTAGCCAGGGATTTGGTGCCAGTCCCCTCATTTGAGCTTGACCTTGCTTTCCTCTTGGTGCTCCCTGCATACACGGCCTCTAAAACTCTGCTGTTCCAATGCTAGAAATATTTTTGGTGAGAATCCTGGGTTCAGCTGAGTTTGTGTGAGAGCTCAGCCACCTCTGCAATTCTGTGCTTAACCTTTTGAGATTATATAACGCTGGAGGAGAAATACATGATTTCTTTTCGTCCCTGGTGGTAAGGTCCTAGAATGGGTGCTGTTCCAGGCCAGAATTAAGTTTTTATTTTCAAATACATTGAGTTTGTACGTTATTTAAAGAATAATCTCTTGCACTTTCTTGACTACAAGCAATGACTAGCTCCTGAGAAACATTAAATGTTTCCACTTTGTTTTCACTGATCAGTCTCAAAAGTCATTTATTGTGAATATACAACAGAGTAACACAAACTGTCATTATTTCACAGTAATTGTCTAACAGGCAAAACCAGTTGCAGATTTTCTGTGAAAATCTGGAAAAGCTTCAGTTGTTCTTTCTCTGATTTTTGAGTTATGTCATAATGGCATAAACCCAAATGAATACATCTGTTGGAATTAAGAAATTTAAATAAGGATGTTTTACACTTTTGACACAATGTAACTTAATCTATTGATTTGAGACAATGAGCAATGTTAGATCCCCCCCCATGTTGTAACTATGCAATATACAATGAAATCCTGTCATATATTGTTATAGGGACAATCCTTCTTTTGATTATTATTGTTTCATATTGAATGATTACAGACTTCAGATCCCTTTTGCATAGAAAAACCTTTTAAATGTCAGTGTGGGTCAGCCGGATTACCACTAAGTACAGTTTTCCCACTGTGTGATGTTACTATTCTTTGCCTTCGTTTAAGAAGCTCTTATAAAAGGTACGAATTCTTGCTTTCACTTGATTGCTTTAAATACTTTGCTTCCACAGCTGATCCTTGGGTAGGATGTGTTATTGACCAATACAAGTACAAGGCTCCGACACATTGACGCTGGTGGAAATGGCTTTTGGAAAGAAGATTTTGGTTGATATGTTGGCTTGTTCATAGCAACATTCTGTTAGAGCCATGCTCTGCTATTTCCATCTTTTGTATTGCAGTAGTGGTATGTGTGTGCATGTATATATATCCTACAAGAAACATTTATTTGAAATCATTATTATTTCATTCTCTTGAATGAAAATGGTGACCTGGTGGTGGCTAGACAATGGACAATTGCTTCTACTGCCTGTTTGCTGAATTGCCCGCCATTTTCTCCACAGGTATTTTAAATCTCTGGAGGTGCCTGTGTCCTCTGTTCATCCCTTAGGTTCCTATGTTAGTGCTCAGACTACAGGTCCTCCTGTTCACCACCTTTGCCTGAGTGCAGGAGCCCAGAGGGTACCTGTCGCCAAGACCAAGTCCAGTCTTCCCAAGTTCATTATGCAGCGTAAGCAATTCCTATCCCTAATCCCAACAAAAGTGAGTTTCCAGTTTTACAGTTAAAAATTTTAAAGTGTGTTTTGATGGATGAAAATGAATATGGGCACCTGTTTAAAACCAAAACCAAACAGAAAGCCACCTGTTTTCCCTCTTTTAAATAAGCAATGTGAGAGGTTTCCAAACCTTGTGATAAAATTGATATTTTCCTGTAGCGTTGTGTCCCTGCTCAGTCTCAGGCAGTGCATGCACGTTCAGAAAAGCAGGCTCCACCGTAGCATGTCACCAGGCTCCTAGTGTGAAGTGCCCCAGTTAGGCTAAACAAGATGTAGAACGGCAGTGAATTTCTCAGTGTATCTATGGAAAGTGGAAATTGCCACTTTTCCACCTGGTCTTTATTAGGCTTTTGAAGTGCTCTCCATCGCTCTCTTTTCTGAGTGCATCGCTGTTCTTTGATGGCAAAACAAGATCTCTATAGACTGAGGTACAGGTGAGGGCTGTCTTTGTCTTTTCCTTCTCAAATTAGAAGAAAGTCTAGTCAAAGGGAACTCTCAGATATCTGTGTAAAGAGCCTTCTGGTTGTGTATTTATTGCATTTTTCTTCAAAAAAAGAGCAGCTTTTTTTCTGAGAGCAAGAAAGGAGCTGTTTTTCCTCTTATTCTCCTGACACATTTCCAAACCATTTGGGAGCAAATACTTTAAAAAATTTGACTGTTCATCAAAGACAAAATCAGACCTCATGGGATGGTAACAAAAGAGAAAGTATAGAGTAAAGAATGTGCTGCTGAGGGTGCTTGGTGGTGCTTAAAGAGTAAGTTGAAAGCAGGCTGAGGAGCATCAAGAAAGGCTGTAGGTAGGGTCTCAGGATTTTTTTAGAATTTAGGGAAATGCCTTTTGGGATCACGAAACACTGTCTGCAGATTCATAAAGCTAATACGTTATATCTCACCTGTGTTGAGGAGGCCAGCAAGATTAAACGGGAGGCTAACTGCCTAAACAAGAATGAATTTCACCCTCGAGACCTCAGAGCTCAATACAAGTCCTAAAATGTTGAGATTGAAAATTGAGTGATACTTGTTTTGTGTAGAAGACAGTAACACTCGGACAGATAAAAGAATATTTGGCAACATGCATTGATGTCTAAGAACAAGTGTGTCATGGAGGGAGAGGGTTCAGCAAACATCTTGAATTTTCCTAGCCTCTGCTTGTCCCATGTATTTGAATGTTGCTTGTACCGTTGTTCTGC
>NW_009196962.1:23754-29173 GCF_000690835.1 Fulmarus glacialis | reverse complement strand
AAGGGGTGGATACTGTCCTGGTTCCGGCTGGGACAGAGTTCACTTTCTTCCCAGGAGCTTGGGGGGTGTGCTATGTTTTGGGTTTGGTATGAGAGGAGTGTTGGTGGCCCATTGATGCTTTGGGTGTTGCTGGGTGGTGCTTGCACTGGGGAGACTTTAGGTTTCTCTTTTCCATCTCCCATGTCCTGCCACATGCACAGCAAGCTGGGGTGGGGGAGGAGAGCACAGCTGGGGTGGTTGACCCAGCTGGCCAATGGGGTATTCTATACCATGTGACATCATGCTCAGTATAAAAACCAGGGGTGGGAGGGGTCGCCCCCCGTTCGTGACACACGGTCAGCGGTCAGTGAGCAGTTGCAGTGTACATTGCCTTCTTTGTATATTCTGTTATTGTTGTTGTTCTCATTGTTATTATTACTGTTCTAGTTCATTTTATTTCAATTATTAAACTGTTCTTAGCTCAACACAGGAGTTTTCCTCCTTGTGCCCTCCCGATTCTCTCCTCCATCCCACCAGAGTGGGGGGTGAGCGAGCAGCTGCGTGGGGTTTATTTGCTGGTTGGGGTTAAACCAAGACAGGAAGTAATGATGCAATGCAGATACACTATTCTGTGTTTTGCTGCTTTCTATCTTCACAGTATTTGCTGTCTTTGTCAGAAATAGATGAGCAACAGCTTTTGTTTTTTGAAAACTCAGTTACAGGCAAATTCAATCCTCTTAGCTGTACACACAATTGCTCACTTTCTGACACGTTAAAAAAGAGCAAAAATACTTTTTCCTAATGGGAAAAGTAGCATTTAGTTGAACTATATGCAAATAACTTCAACAATTCTTTGATCTTTCCTTGGGGCATGCAAGGCAGATCTCACTGTAGATTAGCCAAGGTTTATAGATGATTTAAGTCATGTTCAGTTCCATGCATGAAGTAACAGTCACCCTTATCTAGTGTCGCACTCTGCTTCGTGAAAATAACTCTTTCCAATAAGAAGAGATGTATGGCAATGTGATTCGATCAGGTGTCCCACAGGAAGGACTGGTGAGTCTACTTATGGGTTAAACTCCTGGTGTTGAACAATTGCCTTCTCATGATATTTTCTAGAGATGTGATTTTCAAGGCTCATGTTTCAGCAGGTTATGAAGGCAATGACCTCAGAGAATATTTCTGAGGAAACTCTCAGATGACATTATGGTGTTCTCAAAGATCCCCTCTCAGGTCATCACCTTTATCACTCCCCATTCACCTGGTGAATCATATGAATAGTCTGATTTGTAGCTAATTGTGGAAGTGTGATAGGGACAGATAGATGCCTGCAGCTATGGCCTTTCTGTTTTTACCATTAGAACCTGACTCATGTAAGATTAGGACACTTCTCCAGACTTAAAAATTTTCCCTTCCTCTCCACCTGTGTTGTGTAAGTCCATCCCACTTCCACCAAAGTGTCAGAGAATCTGGGGACTCCAAGTACTGTAATGCATGTACAATTTAGGACAGAGCAGACAGGGGCTTTACTAACAATTATCATAGTGAGAGAACATTTGGACAACATCTTCCCCTCTGCTCCCTTGTTCTCTGCCAAGTGATTACAGAGGTCTATAGATTGTTTCAGAAAAAAAGAGAGAGATGAATAAAAACAATAGTGTCATTGTTAACAAAGTCAGGTATACATCCCTGGGAGGGGTGGACTCCTTAAGAAGCTTGCTAACTGCCAAAATTCTAAGGAATCAAACAGTAAATAATGTAACAATAAGGAGAGATGGCTATTGGTGGAGCCTATAGGACTGGCATATCTCAGAAGTTAGGAATTGGAAACAATCACAGACTAGTAGCTTTAGTTGAAAGGAATGTTAATTTCATTAAGATAAACTTCTTAGCCAGACCTCTCAATCCTCGATATTAATACCAGGATATATAATTACCAGGAGTTCTGCCATTGCCTTTGCTAAGCACTGGGATTTCACCCCATCAGACTACACTAGAAGAAACTAGCACAGAGTTTTTCAAGGCTAGATCTTTACCATCTGCCTTCTGGCCTGCCATCAAGAAAGATATATTTGAAAAAGGATTTGACAAAAGAAATTGCCTTCTTCACCCTTGCCACAACTGTACTCTCCGATGACCGTTCCCAGAACCCAATTTGAAAGCAGGAATTCACTTCATTGTAGCCATGTTGACCATGCCCAGGTAGAATATGTATATCCGGGTGCTTGCTAGTTGTTCTACACTTTAATATACCTTCTTACCAGTTTGCCTAATACACACATTGGGCTCACACTTCTATTTGGTAGTCTCCTCGCTGAGAGCCTTTCCAAAATATTGGCATTGTATTTTTCACCCTCTAGACATCTGATCTCAAGGCAGCATAATTCAGATGTTCTTGGGTGAGCACTCTCTGGTAGCATGGTACTAGCTATTTTGTCAATTTGATGTTCAGTCTAGGTATGTTACAGTCACTATTACAGAGCACATATTCAGCTATAAAATTTTGAACTTGGTCACACAACAGTCCTATGGGGCAACCTGCATTTCCTTAAATGAATATTCATTGACAACTCAGTGAATTCAATTTCATAATCATTACAGTTATATTCAGTTTTAAATCAATAAATGGTATTCAGATATGAGCAGACTTCCCTTCTGCCAAGGAAAACACAGCCTACTGTTTACCTTTTATGAAAATATATGATATATTCAAAAATTTTACAAAGGAAAATTGCAATATGAATTGATTGAAGAGGAAAATAAAAAAATGTAAATGAGAATTGAAAGTTTCTTAGAAAAAATGTTGTAAAAATTATTATTACACAATCAGGATAGAGGACAATAACCATTCATTTTGAAAGAAAAAACAGCCTAAATTTTTGTATAGGTTCATTTCAAGGTGGAAACAGTAAAAAATAGCACATAAATGGTTCAGGAAAAAAAATGGAATATTCAGTTTACATTTCTGATGACTATTTTACAAGAACCATGATGGAAACTCAGGACATGACAACGATTAATAATTTCCCAGATCAGTAGCAACTAAGACTAATGATAAAAACTATTCCCTAGAGAAAAACAATAATGAGCCTGCATGCTTTGCATCAGAGAGCTCCAAGAGAATTTGCTAGGCTGCTTGCTAGTTTGCTGAAGATAATATCTAATAAATTTGAATTAGCATGGAATCTCCAATGAACTAAATTGCAAAATCAAGATGCACTAATTTCCATTAAAATAGGAAGAACAATATATGGCATCCATCCTGGACAAAATAATAAGAAAAACTGACATCAGTGTTGCGTGGCTAAGGAACAAATAGGTGGGAACAGGATTAATATAATTTTAACACAGTTATAGAAATCAGAGCTGGTCAGTCTGATTTGGATTTGGTAGATAAATGAAATTACACAGGTGTGTATGCTTTGATCTCCAGCTGAAGGATATTCTGTTAGTAAAAACAGTACTGTATAACACCAACAGAATACAATAGATGAATTAGGGACTATATAACTGATCTCAAAATGACGCTTTCATAAAGGAACAGTTAACAAATGTGGACATTTCCAGCAGAGATTCACAGGGACCATCTCGAGGCATGATTGCCTTTAATATTTTTATCAATGAAGTTGAAGTGAAAATGAAAATCACTGCTGGTACATTTTGCAGAAAACAAAGGTTGTAAAGGTGAGGGCAAAGTACTTCTTCATAATACACGTGTTTTAACACTTCAGAACAAAAGAACAGGCCTGTAAGAACAGAATCTGTGGAGGGTGTGAATTTGAAAACGTTGCTAGGAGCAGTGGACAACAGACTGGCCACAGTAGAGGATTTACAACAACAGAGGAAATCCTGATGATCCATGCATGAGTAAACAGATCAATGAAAAGAATACTTATAGTCCATGCTTCTTAAAGGATATTGAAAAGTTGGAAAGGGGAGAGGTAGCACAAATAATGAGTGTACAGAAAAATTCTTTACAGCTACAGACCTAAAGAGCTCATTCACGCTTAGCGTAAGAAGATTGACAGATGAGTGATTGAAACATCTAAATCTCTTCAATAGGAAGCACACAGGGCTCTACAATCTGACAAAGAAGGGCATGACAACAAGCAATGACTAGAAGATTCAGCCAGACAAATTCAAACTGGGAGCTAGATAACCATTTTTAGCCATTCACAAAATGACATATAGTCAAATAAGCAGTGGGGCTACCTTCCCAGGAAGTCTGCTTTGGCCAAGTCCAAGTTACTATGGTCCAAAATTGCCGGGCTCAGCACAGGATTGTCTATTACATGCTTTTCCTGTGTATCTAACATAGCCACCCTCTTGGACACAAGGTACCAGGCTACACAGTCAGTTTCCGCGCAGTTGTATTTATGTCAAAACACACTAAATTATGGTATGCCCTTTCAGTGACCTTTGGCAGTCCTGCCCAAAGAAGCTGGTTGTGAAAAGTGAGTAATTTTTCACAGCTAAATTCTTACATATTGTGATCAGGGGTCACTTCATAATCTTCACTAAACCCCTCTGCTAAAACACTCCTTCCAGTATTCAGTACTTGGAGACAGCAAGACTGGTCCCTGGCCTTAGCGTTTAGCTTGGAAAGACCAAGGGAGGCAAAGGAAAGTGAGCCAATCAAGATGCAGAGGCTGCAGAATCATGCCTGGATGAAGTCTTGATAATGCAAGATTGTATGAAATCTTACGACCAAACTGAGCTCTGAAATCCTCCACACAGCTCTACCCACCCCACAGGTCCCTCCATCCTCAGCATAAGAAGTCTATACCTGTACTCCCAGTTCAGTTCTGCCCTAAAGTTTGTCGTTTGTGATCCAGGCTGGGCAGGGCTTACGGCACTCCTGACCTTGTGAAAATAGACACTCCTCTGCTGATGGTTTGAGTGTTGTCTAAAGAGGTAGGAGAGATAGGGCTTGATATTATGGGGAAGATTATGGAGCAGTTCGTTTTGAGGGCGCTCACAAGCCATGTGCGGGACAACCAGGGGATCAGACCCAGCCAGCACGGGTTCATGGAAGGCAGGTCCTGCTTGACCAACCTGATCTCCTTCCATGACCAGGTGACCTGCCTAGTGGATGAGGGAAAGGCTGTGGATGTGGTCTACCTGGACTTCAGCAAAGCCTTTGACACTGTCTCCCACGTCATTCTCCTAGAGAAGCTGGAGGCTCACGGCTTAGACAGTTACACGTTTCTCTGGGTAAAAAACTGGCTGAGCCCAGAGAGTTGTGGTCAACGGAGTTAAATCCAGTTGGCAGCCGGTCACAAGCAGTGTTCCCCAGGGCTCAGTTTTGGGGCCAGTCTTCTTCAGTATCTTTATCAATGATCTAGATGAGGGGATTGAGTACTTCCTCAGTAAGTTTGCAGACGACACCAAGCTGGGCGGGAGTGTTGATCTGCTCGAGGGTAGGAAGGCTCTGCAGAGG